>NW_020955583.1:741982-743302 GCF_003031625.1 Empidonax traillii
TTTTTTTTTTTTTTTTTTTTTTTTTTTTTTTTTTTTTTTTTTTAAATTTTTTAAATTATTTAGGATTTTCTAAGATGTCCTATGTCTGAAATCTGAGCATTATCCATTGGCCATATTTAGTGTGCTGTTGCTTTGTTTTGGACAACTCCCTGATTCAGAAAGGTTAAGTGGATTATCCTTTTCTTAAGAAGTCTGATAAGTAGCTCAAACGCTCCATTCTTTTAAAGACAGAACTTTTCAAAGTTGGGTTTCAGAATGGGAACTGATATTAACTGTGCTCCCCATCTGCCTTCTAAAATAAACTATATTCATCCCGAAGAAGAAACTACAGCTTTGTTACATGGAAAATATGAGTGTTTAATTGGGACTATATACTGGGAAAGGTTCATTAGGAGAGAATAATGAGTATAGATTTCCTTGTATTTCTAAAGGTTTCTGTAAGAAGTAGGAAGATGTTGGGGGAGAATACACTGTCCACTCCTAGACTCATTGCCAAGTCAGTGATCAGTACTTACATCCCAGCTAGGTCCAGATATCATTTATGCTTGTTCCCGACATCCTCAGCTGGGACAGCGAAGAGGTGTTTGGGTATTGTTCTGCAGGGTGTTCTTCCATGGACACCATGACTAGCCAGACACTTTCCCATTGCAAACCAGTGACTGACTAGAGAAGGCTGCTGAGCTGTTTCAGCTGTAAACATGTCATACCTGTGCTTGCTTTACTCATAAATACTTGCTCTCTATTTAGGTGCTGTTTTTCTTTGTGGCCAAATGACTTGGTCTAGCCTGTGAAAGCCTTCTTATTTAGTTGAAAGTTTAGAGGTTTGTGTTTGTTTGTTTGTTTTCATTAAAAACCCCAAACATGAGTGATGTTGGAGTAACTTGATAATAAGTTTTTCCTTGTTGAGTAGGTTATTAGGGACAGACATGATTTTGGTTCACACTGGAAACATGGCTGAATGCACTGGGTTGTGTTTGGTTTTACTGGACAAAGTTGTTTCCATTTTCTGTAAACTCCTCTGTGGAGGGGTTTAAAACACAATTTCCAAACGAGATCTTGTAGTTTTTCCTAGTGTGTAATTGTGCTTAGGTATTTTTCACCAAGGAGTAGCCACAGTGAGCAGCTGGAAAGAACTCCCCAAGGAACACTTAAGCCCTTTAAAGGCTTTGAGAAAATGTGTGCAGTTAACCCTTCTGTATAGAACGAAGTCTTCAAAAGTGAAAGGTTCTGGTCACTTGTATGGTTTTCTAAACTTGCACTGAAAATTCAGATGCAGTACACTTTAATCTGGATTTCTTATATGCCTCAATGACGTTGTCC
>NW_020955583.1:743503-797196 GCF_003031625.1 Empidonax traillii
AGGAGTAGCCACAGTGAGCAGCTGGAAAGAAACTCCCCAAGGAACACTTAAGCCCTTTAAAGGCTTTGAGAAAATGTGTGCAGTTAACCCTTCTGTATAGAACGAAGTCTTCAAAAGTGAAAGGTTCTGGTCACTTGTATGGTTTTCTAAACTTGCACTGAAAATTCAGATGCAGTACACTTTAATCTGGATTTCTTATATGCCTCAATGACGTTGTCCCCAGTGGGTAAAGCTGAGCATATTGGAGCAGAGCCTAAATGTGGGAGTTGGTGTAATACCTTTTACTACTTCTAGGATTAATGGCATGCTGAAGGAAAACATTCTGGAGGGTAGACTGTACTCCTGTACCATCCAGTGGCCTGCCAGACTTCAGAATTGAATAGGGTTCCTGTATTTGTATGTTAATACATTATAGCAAATGCATAAATTGCTTCAGTGAGCTATTTTGCCTGGTTTATGGTTTCAGACTTTCCTTTCTTTGAAGGTACGTCATCTTCATCTTGTGGCAAGCCTCATTAGAGACTTTTGACTGAATATGAAGCTAAGGTGAATGTTCAAGTAATCAATATTCTTTTTAATCCATCTCGTAGGTGGATTAAATCTTTCTATGATTTTTTATGTTTTGGTTCTGGTTTGTTCCAAGTGAAGGAAAGAGGAAGGAAGAGAGGGGAGCTCAGCAACAGACTTCAGGGGCCAAGCTGTGCCTCCACACCTGATCCTGGCTGACGGCATACAGAGGGAGAAGGGCTGTATTGGAGGACTCAGGAAATAAAAGACTAAGTGCCCTTTGATGTGTTAGTGTTACCTTTGCCTATATATTCTTGGGAAGTTATTCATAGTCCCTTATTATAGGTCAGTGATACAAGAGTGTGCTAATACAAGTCTGTTTTGTTTTGGAGAATGCCCTTAAGGGAGTCGCTGTAAGGACACATTAGCAGAGGAAAGTGTTTGGTTGTTGCTATTTCCCCTGGAGGCAAAACTGTGTTTCCACCCTGAACAAGTTTACCTAAGTTTATCATGGCACATCTGCCTCTATACTGGGGTTGCCATTAAAAGTACTGAGAGTCTTTTTGTGTTCTCTGTTCTTAACTTCTTGACGTGGTAGTGCTGGTAAAATGGCACCCTGCTACTCAAGCCTGCTCTCATGGTCTCAGAGTCAGGATTGATTGCAGTACCTGTAGCATAAACTCAGGTGGAGACCTGAGGCTCAAATTGTTGCTGAGTGCCAGCTCCCAGTAACTTCACTCCAAATCCCTTCGACCACTTTTTCTTATAAACTTTCAAGAGGCTTCAGAAAACTTTCAATGAACTTTCCAGCATCTGGAAAAAACACTTCAGTAGTTCTGGAGAGCATTTAGAACTGTGAAAGTGGTGCTACTGGCAAAACTTTGTGTGGTTTGGGTGTTGTATGCTGCACATGTCTGTTGTCCTTCCTGGTCTTGCTGACAGAAGGGCAGGATTTATCTGGAAAGATTATCGTACTTTCTCTTTTGCATTTGGCCACACTGCCCCTGGTTTGGGGGACAGAAGATAAGAGAAGTTTATTTCTTGTTTTGAAAAAGTATTGATGTTTATAGCATTATCGGAAATAGATTATTTGGTCCTATTTTAGTTGTTGTTGTTGAACTTGACATTAAAATGTTTTCTCAGATGAAGTTAAATATATTTGTTAAGAGAATGGGATTGTTTTTCTCATGAAGTTGTTTATCTTGAGGAAAAGTCAATTCCTTTTGTTCAGTGTATCCATCTGGTTTACAGAACCAGCAGAGATCATTTCTATTTGACCATTTTAGTGGGTCAAAACCCAACTATGGATCTTGATTAGGGGATATTTTTATTTACTTCAGAAAGGAGCCAAGTTGGCACGACACTGGAGTTCACATCAGGACAAGGAGTAGATGCTCATTCTGTAGGTCAGACTTCTTGCTTTGTTGGTCATCTTCTTGGATCTTTTCCCCTTATTAAATATAGACTGTGGTTTTGTGATTAGGGTTTATCTCCTCATTACAGCTTTCTGGTGATGGGTACACTGATTAGGTTTGTTTACTGTGTCCAATCACTTAGTATATTCCCTAGAAGAAAATAAGAGCAGTGTTTACAGCAGGCTTTTGGAGGGTGGCATTTCCTGCTGCTCTTCAGACCGTGTACCAGGAGGAGTATTCAATGAAGTGAGCTCTTTGTTCTTGAAACTCCAGTCGGATTTTGCCTTGTGATACTTGATAAGCTATTTCAAGGAATAAACATACCCACCAAGTTTGTGCTAGAAAATGTAATTTGTGCAGCAGCCCCCTTTTTTCCCCCCTGAAATAACATTTGTAATATTTTGCGTGCCAAATCTGAGAAGTTTTAACAGTTGATAGATGTGATTTTATTGTTAAGTTGCACAGCACTTAAAGCAAAAGGCTGATTCCCTATTTATGTTAGTTTTGAGAATCTCTATTCCTAATTTCTATTTCTAGCACACTATTTCTGTTATCATTTTGCTTTGGTAATCCAGTACCTTAAATGACTAGGACTCTGGTGCAGTAGTAAATGTCCTGCTTTTTTTTTTTTTTTTAACAGAAGCCCATGAAAAAACTGAATTGCAGTGTGATGAAATCGTAGTATTAAACTTTTACTGTATAGTTACACCTTTGTCAGTAGGATGCCTTTTTACCATGCAGTTAAGGTGGAGATATCATCAGTAGCTGTTGGAGGACAGAAAGTGGTACCAAATTCTGTGCATTTTCTTGTGAGCATCCAATAGTCCTTTGTTGTTGGCTTGTTCTTAGCAGTTCTTAGAATGCAAAGGGAAAACATTGAGTCGTGGTATCCTTTTCCTTCAGATAATGATTCAACAGTTACTATGTTCCAGATGCTTCTGGAGTCAGGCAAATACAGACTGTAATTCTGAATTTTGATTTCTTGACTTATGTGCCAGTTACAGAAACGCTCTTTTATATTGCTTGGAAACATTTGATTGAAAAAGTGCACAGTTGCTTTGTGCTGTTAGAGAGGCCACAAAAGCTTTACTGTTTTCCTGGGATTTTTTCTTTTTTTTTTTTTCATGCTGTAAGGCATCAGAGGTTTTGGTAGACAGCATGAGCTGTAGCTGTCCAGGAGCACAGGGATGTGTCTCCTGCTCTGCATGTAGACAGGAATTGTCCCTCGTTAGGCAAGAAGAGTGGGTGCACATGAATCAGTGGCTAAACTGAAGGGACAAAAAGGGCTTAAGGCAGCAAAGGTCCAGACACCTGCAGCAACAGGTCACGGGTCATGCTCTTGCAGGGATGGCCCTAAGCACTCCTGGGGAGGGGGAGGAGAGGGGGCTCTGAGCAGGAGCAGATGCTTGAGCAGGATAGCTTCTCAAAGGGGTCTTTTGGTTGGATGGGACAACAATGACTGAAAGGTACTGCTTTAAAATGCATGAATTAAGCTTTTTTTTTGGCTTTGCAATTCCTGTCAAAGTTGAAGAATAATCTTAAATTGCTATTGTCTGGGCAGCTGTAGTTTTTCTACCCGTAGGTATTAGCTGGTTGGGTGTTTGGAAAGTCTTGCATTTTATAGTGGTCTTTTTAAAGATCTTTTTTTTTGGTGGTAATTGAGCAATGATGTGGTTCTGGATAGTTTTGTATAGGTGTATTGGAGAAATCTGGGGTTATTCTTGAGAAAGCTGCAGTAATGTATGTCATAAGAAATAGGTCTCTGGCATTTGTTAGTACTGCTTCATGAGTGGCAAAAATTACTGTAGTAAAAGTTGACCTTTTTAGTTTTACTGACACTGAAGTTCCTGCTTGGTGTTACCTTGATCATCATCTCTAGTAATTTTGTTCCAGACACTGTACTAGAGTAACTAATAGTCAGCAAGTGACTTTCTCTCTGGAAGTCCAGTTGTGGTACTACCACTTGTTCTTCAGGAAACAGCTGAATTTTTGTCAGATCTTTGTAACTTAGAAGAGGGAAAAACTTTGAGAGGTCTCTGTCACATGGCAAGTGTTTTGCTGCTGAGGCTGCTGGAGGTAGTCTGTAGTCTGTGCTTGGGAAGTTTGCTCTTTACCACTTCACTTGTGGAAGGGTCTGAGACCACTTGAAAGCTAAGGTGCTACTTGTATGTGCTTAAAAAGGCTATGCCACTAAGCTCAAAGGTATGGCTATATAAGCTGCTGCTTTTTTTGAGGGTATATATCTTTATTTAGCTTCCTGATATTTTATTGTACTCCAGCCACAACGCTCTGGCTTCTTGCTTCCTTTCTCTGTGTACTAATGAAGAGGAAGAGGGTGGGGGAAAATAATACCTTGTATTGTTGGCCAGTATAGATCTAAATATGATATACGTGCCTTTTGTTAACCTGTTGTTCCTTGCTAAGGCTGATGTTACCTAACATTCTTGTATATTGCACAGGGTTTTTTTTTTTCCATTCCTTAATTTAAATAAATGATCTAGCGCACCTCCTATGTCTGGCACACCTCGTTATGCCTGCATAGGGGGAAATATATGACAATGAGTTGCTTCAAAATTACTTAAAAGCAAAAAAATGTGATTGGTTTGCATATCTTCTCTCTCTTTCCAACCTTTGTAGTTAGAATTAACCAAGGCAGTAAAAAAAAATAAATAAATTGCTGTTTGTTTATTTTTCAGTGACCTGGGAAGTTTGTTTGACAGCTCAAAAGCCATGCTGAGCAAGAATAACAGAAATGTCTGAGTAGCTGAAAGCTTAAATTCCCTGCTGGAAAGGTGGTTTGTTGAGGAGAAAAAATAAGTTCAGAAGTGGTAACCATTAGTGGCTATAAATAAAGTTACTCATTTAGGCTTTCAGATGGATAAAAGAGAGAGGTTGTTCCAGTTTTTCATCTTTACCATGTGGTAAAAATTAAGGTATGTCATGCCCTGTGATTTTTTTAGATGGCTTTAAAAATAGCTGCACTTGTGCTGTTTTCTGCTCAAAGGAAGGTTTTCAAGTGTAGTTGTAAAAAACAGCAAAAGCTGTTTGGTCCAGTCTGAAATAAATACATGAGTTTATGAATCATTTCACTTTTAATAAGTTGTTTTCCCTGCAGGGCAGCGTCTCTGTCAGTACATTTACACTTCTGATAAAACACTGAATTTTGGTTTTAACCCATAGCTGTGATCATGTGAGCAACATGGAAATTGTGTAGGATTAGCTAATGTGTACCTGGTGGGTCAGTTGGTCTTGTGTTTTAAAAAATAAAACTTGGTTTGCAACCTCAGGAAGGAACAGACAGATTTCCTTTCTTGGGGACAACAGCCATGGCAGTGAGGACGATGCAACAAACCAGCCTGAGATAGCGACGCACTGAGACTCCCCTTTGGAGCCTGGCAGAGTCCTGAAGACCCCAGAGGCTCTCTTTTGGGTTTGGGATCAACTTCAGACAAAAGGCTGGTCTTCCTAGTCTCCAGGTGTTGGGATTAACCTTCTTCACAAGGGCACCATGAGCAGTCTGGGTCATTGGGTGTCTTTATTGTATACGGTGCTGATCCCGTAAATTACATTTTTAGTTTAAAAGTCTTTGTTTCAGAAGCAGCTATCTTCTATGGTTTGCTGTGTTTTGTCCTAATTAAGTGAAGAACTTGTGGGCTTGCATGAATAGTTGAATAATGATTAACCTCTCTTTGACTTCACTGGTGCAGAATTAGGAGGTTCGTCTTTAGACCCAGATTTTTTCTGCCTAGGTGTTGGCTGACCAAACATTGACATGAGTCATGTCCTCTTTCGCCTTTAATGCCAAGTCTGTTTGTGGACATAATACACTTCTCAGGCTCCTTTGGAAAGTAATAATAAAGATGCAATGCTCTTGGGCTTATCCTGAGTCCGAGGCTTATCCCTGAGTGCCCTCCTCATTGTGTCTTCCAGCTCTCTGTGTGCATTTTGCCCAGCAGCTCTTCCAAGGCTGAGGGGCTGTTATAAAGGTCTCTCCTGAGCCACAGGGGATGCAGGTGAGCAGTCTTGTGAGTTTTGCTTCTCTTATCAGCAGATGTTGGCAGTTTCCAAACAAGCGGCTGCAACAGCAGCTTCTGATTGTGCAGGAGCAGGAAGTTGCTGGGGAAGCAAAGGCTTTTGGATGGATAGATTTAAAGGCACAGGCGAGTTTTAGGGTTTTGGTGATCTGTAGCTAAGCTATGTGATCATGGCTAAAGATAAAGAAACCCAAAACAAGCAGTGGGACTTTGTGTTGAGGCTTGGGTTTCTAAAATTTGGTGCCTTGACCTGCATAGTAACAGGTTGTATAATTTTTTTCCCGTGGAGATTCAACTCCTGATGTTGCTCTACTTAAAGAAAGTAAAAACATCTTGATTCAGCAAGATTGGTAATCCTAGGATGAATATGAGGTACAGTTTCATCTGAATTAGGGAAGAGTCATAATGTGTTTAAGTATTTTCTGAAATAACCTTCTGGTATTGCACCTAGCTGGGTGCAAGTCACTTGTCTTCTTATACATCACAGTCCAAGCTTGCTGTGGGAGAGTTAATGAACATCTAGGGAAAGACGTACCTAACCAGGACAGGGAAAGTTGAACTAGGTCTTTAAAGGTCCCTTTCAACTTCAGCCAGTCTATGACTCTGTGAATAGTGTTCCTGTTGGAACTCAGAAGACCCCCCCAAAATCCACTTAACAGTAACCAGGAAAAAAAATTATTAAAATCCAGGATGTAACTACTGTGATCCTGGTTCAAGCATAGCTTCTGCAAACCTGCCCTCACGCTTCCTGAGATGCACACTGCGGTGCCCCTCTGCATTGCTGCCAGGGCTGCCAGGTGGGTAACAGTGGGTGGCACAGCCCCACACAAGACCTACTGCCATGTTACTCTTTACCAGGCAATGCTGGTGTGGCCTCTGCATCCATGTCCATCCCGTCGGGGACAAAGGCAGGAAGCCTCTGCCACAATTGGGTCTCTGTGCTCTTCACACAGATGTGGCTTTGTTAACAGATGACTTGTCTAACCACCACTTTTTAACCCGTCTCAGGGTCATTATTACATTGATTTGTACATTGACTGTAGAGCTACTTTGATTGCAGACATGTTCCTGGAAAGCCAGAAATCAGTTTCTTATTTCTACCTAATTTTTTTTAATGAAGCCACCAAACCACCTCCTTACTGATGCAGGGCATGGTATGTGTTGAGGGCAGAACATTTAGCCCTAGTGGCTTTTGCAGTGAAGATGTTCAAAATTGTCCCTCAAGTTCCATAGGAGATGCTTTGGCTTTTTAGGAAACTGTCCTTAAGAGACTATTGTCTTTGAAAGAGTGCAAATACTGCTACCATGTTGGCACACAGAAGGCTGAGTTCAATGATGCTTCCTTTAATTTATCAGAAAGGGAGCAGAGCAGTGTATGAAACTGGGAGTAATGGAGTGGAGTGCTGTGTAGTTCCTACCTCTGCTGATGAAATTGAATTGCCTTAGGACGTGATGGGGTAATTACATGCCAGCCCTTGTCCTTCAGGATCCTGATGGCATCATGAAAGGTGCTGTTAGGAGAGAAAAAAAAGTCCCAAGCTGGACACATGGTACAGAAAATAGACTTAAGGAGGAATTGGAGGCTTCCCATTTGTTGAAATGAGCAGGAAGAAGTTGCATATGACATTATACAGTATTGTGTAAAGTAGTAACTGTTTTACAGGACAAGCAGTGTTCCACACCTGTGGCCCAGCATGGTCCTTGTTACTCATACAGCTGCCTCGGGAAGGGCAGGTGTGGATGTGCATGCACTCGAGGTGATCCATCACTAGCCTATGCTCAGTCTTGAGTATTCGAGAATCAACTTGCTGGGGAAAACTTCTGCTGGAAGCTTTCTTTGGCAAGAGAAGAACCATTGAATGAATCACATCTTTTATTCCTGTAAACTTGTCCATAAATCTTTTTTAGACAAAAAATAAACGGATACAATTTCATCTGAGGGAAAGACTTGTACAGCATATTAAGGTTAAAAAAAAATCCCTCAAACAGGCTTCTTGCAAGTTGGCTGAAGCTGTGTATTACCTCTGGAAGTTGAATATATTTGAGACAGGTCTTAATGGGATCTGGAGGAATAAAAATGGAGCTTGTGTCTCTTCATACTTCTAGCTATGGGCCTAGATAGTTTTTCTGTACAAATGGGATCTTGCTTAAGTGAAGATGAGGTGTGGATTTAATTTCTAGGAGAAGAAAACATCATGACAGCATGTGTATATCTGAAAATACACACAAAAGTTCCGGTGGTCACATTTGCGCATAAACAAACGTGCTCATGTCTGTTGGGAGATGAAAGGGAGCTCAAAACGTGACCAAAGCAGTGTTGTGTTGGTGCACCCTTCAGAGATCTGTGTTCTGTGATAAACATGCTGCCAGAATTGAGCTGTGCTCGCCTCATGAGTGAGGAGCTAGAATTATGATGAAATTATAGTCACTTCTTCAAAATAAAGACAAGTTGATACTTGAAACAACAGGGAACTTGTAGGAAGACTGAGCAAGGGGGAAGGTGATGTCATGTGAATGCCGTCGTGGGATTTGAATGATTTAAACTGCATTGCTGCATCTGCCAAAGACTTGCAGCCCTCAACAAGTAATTCACTCTGCTTTTGCTGTGGTGGTTGTCCGGTTGCAAAACATAATGGGGTTTTCCATTTCCAGTATATTTTTCCCTTTTCTTGGTTAGAGAGGTGTAATGCATAAAGCTCTTACCCTCCCTGAGAGCATGCACCAATGCAAACAGAATCAGATCTACTGCCTTTGGTAAGCAAGGGGCCAAGGTCTGGGTGACTTTCTTGGAGGAGGAGTAGGCACATAGCCCCTGTAGCTTGCAATATTTTCCACCACACACGGGAAAATGGTGTGGAACTCAGAGGACTCAAAATTAATTTCCTTACAGGTGAGGAAATCTCTGTTCCTCCCTGCAGAATGAAGTATTTTATATGCTGCATCAGGGGTTAAAGATAGTACGTGCAGTAAGCAGAAAGTTATTGCTCTATTTTCAGATGGTGATTTATGACTTCCTTAAAAAGAAAATTGGTTCTGTTTAAGGCCAGGTCTTTTTGACCAGCCAAATAAAAGCTTAGAGAAAGTTGATACCGAGTTGGCAGTCGAGTATGAATTGCTACTGCAACATTTATTTGGATTAAAGCGTAAGTGGCTTTTCGTGTTTACTACTGTCCTAGAGTTCAGGAGCTCTGCAGAGGCACCAGCTTCCGCAGAACTGCCTTGTGAGGTTGGGTTTTCTAGTAATAATGAGCAAGATGCTTCTCAGATGTTTTACCAGTCTGAGATTAGTAATACCAGGCTGATTTTTTTATTTCTTGAAGAGTAAAATACAATTTCGGCTAAAGCAGACTGAACATATTTAGTAACATGCCTAAAAAAATCACTTTTTTTTGAAATGATACTTCTGAGAATAATTCAGTAGGCATAAGTACCCCTCCAGGTGACCAAATTTGAGCAGTTTTCCCAGAGGAGGTCTGGCCTGAAGAAACACTCATTCATTCTTCAGTGTGGGTGACATTCACATCAGCTGAAATCAAGCATGTACTCTTTCTGGCTGAGGAGGCTTTCCTGAGTCCTCTCCTGCTCTCCAGTAATTTGCCAAAAATGCTTCTCTTTGGACAATTCTATGCTTTAGCATTTTTGGAAAAGTTGTTTTTTCAGCAGTGTTTAGGTCATTTTATTTTACCTAAGAATTACTGTAAAGAAAAATAAATAAAAAACCACCACCCAAACAGAACAAATATCTGTTTTGTTGACTCACAGCACAGTAGTATGAGAAGTGACTTCACTGTTAGTATGAAAAGTAGTAAAAGATACTGGCTGTGTTTAGGCAGAGGAAGACATATTTGTTTTAGACTAGCATTCTTTAGTGCCATAAAAATCTGATTGTAAGTACGATTAAATAGGTTTTAATGTGCACTATGTCATGGAAAATTCCCACTTTGAGCTTGTGCAGGCATACTGTGAAGTCCATATACTCTGAGTTTTGTTTGGGTTTTTTTCCTTCTGCTTTTAGGGTTTGACTTTTTAAAAATATTTTTATTTAAGAAAAAGCGCCTCTGTCTCTGGGCACTGTAGAATCATTAATATTGCATTTTGAGTGATTTTTTTTAATTTAGGCACCCTTTTAATTTGACTTGAAGTTATTGTGCAGTCACATTCTTTATAGATAATTTAAAGCATCATCCTTGTGATGGAAAACCTGCAAAATTCTCCCAGGTCTCACAGACTGGGGACCTGAACCACACTGTGGGAAGCAGATGTTTATGGAATTGTCTGGGCTGACATTTACAGAAGAGTTGGTTGGTTTAATTCAAAAGTTAACAGAAAAGTTGGTTGATGTAATTCATTGCTGAGTAAAATGAACTGCCCTGCAAAGGTTCGTGCTGCTGGGTAGACATACTGTCAGAGCTAGCTAAGAGAAAAGCCATGGTTCCCTGGGCTTTAGGGTGAGTGAGAGTTGGTTGTGAAAGCCCACTGTCCACTGTGTTGATTCACAGCTTCCAAGCATACCTTTTGGGTGGCAGGGTGAGGGGTGGAAGCTGGGAAGTTCAGAGCAGGGATTGTAAATCTTCTGAAGCAGTTTCCTTATGGAAGAAAAGCTTGCTTTTGTCAGACTTAAAGTTGTTGTATGATCTGTGTATGTTGTCTATCTGTTGCCTGATAGAGGTATCTTTCTACAGCTGCCTGTAAGGACGTTGTAGCCAGGTGGAGTTGGTCTCTTCTCACAGGCAATAAGCTACAGGAGAAGAGGGAACAGTCTCAAGTTGCGCCAGGGAGGTGATTGAGTCACCATCCCTGGAGGTATTTAAAATACACGTAGACGTGGCACTTAGGGACATGATTCAGTGCTCAATGATCTTAGAGGTCTTTTCATAAATGATTCTATCTTAGTCTGTGGGTAGTCTGAGGTATTGGATGATGTGTATTGAAATATGTCTACCTCTTGAGGACAACGTGCCTAGAGTAGAAAGAGAAGCTTGCTTTTGGCTGTGCGTTTGTTAGCTGCACGATCCCATGCCTGTTGGCATATGCTGAGCTGTCCACAAAGATACTTCACACACAAACATGTCACACCTCCTAGGTCTCTGCTATCCTTTCATTACTTTCACCACACTTGGAATCTGCTTAGTTTCACCTTTCAGTGATGATAGAACAGTCTGGTTTGGACTGAACCTAAAAGATCATTTAGTTCCAATCCCCCTCCATGCATCCTCCTTGCCCTCCCTCACCCCTGGTCAGGACACTTTCCATTAGACCATGTTGCTCAAAGCCCTGTCCAACCCAGCCTTGAACACTTCAAGGGATGGGGCATTCACAGCTTCTCTGGACAACCTGCTCCAGTGTCTCACCACCCTCACAGTGAAGAATTTTTTTTTTTTAATCTAATGTAAACCTGCCCTCTCTCAGTTTAAAACCAATCCTCCTTGTCCTTTCACTATATAACCTTGCAAAAAGTCCCTCTCCAGCTTTCTTGTAGGCCCCCTTTAGGTACTAGAAAACCTTAAAAAGGTCTCCCCAGAGCCTTCTCTTCTCCATCCTAAACAACCTCAACTCTGTCTGTCTTCACAGGAGAGTTGTTCCATCCCCCCATCATCTTTGTGGCTCTCCTCTGTCTCGTATATCTCTGTCTCAAAGCAGCTGTGTTCCTGGCAGGTCTTCCTCTGGTCTCGCATCTTTTTTTCTAATCTGGGGAAGCACAGCTTTCCACAGCTGGCACTTGCAGGCTATTCCAGGCTGGGAGAGATGTGACTGTCAGTCACAGCTGGCAGGTGAAGGAAGTAGGATCTCCTCTGTGGTTCAGTTTGGCATCTCGACCTGAGTAGGTCAAGTCGATTAGTAAAGACTGTGATCTGATTTCAGACCTGATCCTGGAGAAGTGTGGAGAAAAATTCTCCCCCTCTGATGCAGTGATGCTTCATTGCTAACTTGAGCTAATCCCCTTGACTAATGGGAAGAGCTGATGTGAAAGAGGTTCCCACCTTGATACATAAATGATGCACCTCTGGAAGATTACAGTGTATAGTTAAAATCTCTTGGCTGAGGAAGTCCTTTGCCTGCTGAGAGACATTCAGGTGTTCAACCCTGGTTTTAATATGCTTTTACACACTGGACACAGTAGACTAGAAGAGAGTCTCAACCCAGGTGCATTTCCTTGTACTCCTTGTACCTTTATCTCAGGGATAAATGCCTGGTTTGTCAGGTGATAATGCTTTAAATGACTTCTGTTTGGTTAAGTGCTTCTAATGGCTTTGTGCCTTAGTTTTGGATTAAATCTTCTCCAACCTGCTGCACAGTAAAACATGCATGTGTGCTAAAGAGAAAAAATTACAGAAACAACTTCTTTGTGTTTCTGCTCCTTCTACTCCTGCCACAAATACTAGGTTGAGATAGCCAGTTTTCCTTTTGACAATTATCAGCTTTTGTAAACATGCATTGAAGAAAGAAAAAAAAAAATTCAGTGCCAGAGTCGTGCAGTAAATGTCCATCCCTGTCACGGAAACAAGGATGCGGAATGGGAATGTGTCAGATCTCTAGGTGTGCCTGCAAATAAGGAAACGTGACACACCTTTCTGTTGAAAAGTGGAGTGCAGATTTTAAGCTTCTTTGGAAAGGTGCTGCAAGCCATGAGCAAAGGTGTGTCACTGCACATCCAAGGAACCTGTGAGCTGCTTTGTATGACCTGCCTCAGGGGTTTGTCTATAGATGTGAAATGGAACAATATGAAATCACAGGGTTCAGTCCAGCATATGGTGTGCAAATCTATGGCAGGAGGAGAGAGCGTTTGCTGATATGAAATATGTACTCTGTTTCTGTGTTTCCTACTAAAAGTGTTCACTCCTGACAGTTGAGTGGTGAATGAACTTCAAAGGAGTAATTTTTTTTAATATGTCATATATAGGAAAAATGCCAATAAAATAAATAATTACTTGCTACAATGATTTGGATGACTTGCCCTGAAGATGCTTCATTTTATAGTTTCTCAAGTGCAGAAAAATCAAAACAGATATGCTTATAAGAGCAACATTACTGGAAGGAAATGTATCTGGTCAGGGAGAAGTGGAGTAAGCAAAAAAGCAGGATATTGCTTTTCAGAGGGTTGTGACCTTGAGTGACTGAGTATAATGAATTCAGTGTTTCAGGCTGCCTTTTTACCTTGCAACTGCTGCATACCATTGGTATTCATGAGCAGTGACAAGGCTCTTTAGTGGGAAGCCTTGCAAAGCATCACCCTGTATCTGAGAAAAGTTTAAAATTGATAAAATGCAAAAGTGTTCAAAGTGCATGCTGGAAACGCTGCCTTTTATTTGAACTTCATGAATTTCTAATTTTACCCAGTATATAAACTTTATTGCCAAATTTTCCTTCGATACAGATCCCAAACTGCCTTTTCTATGAAGTTTCACCTTCTGTCTGCATTATAGTGGTGTAAAATGGCACCTGTGCAGCCTACTTTGGTATCACATTGCCCCTGGGAAAGCGGAGATTAGCCCTGATTGACAGTCTTCTGCTCACACCATGCAACAGCTGAGAAAGAGACTGGGCTGGGATTAAATTTCTCTTCTACTACTATTGCCACCCAATCTTCCTTGTCCTGTGCGTTGGTGAAGTGAATTAGGTGTTTTCAACTGCCTGTTACGATTTATTTTTGTTTAAAAACATTTGATCACAAGTTTGAGAAGTAACTCATGAGCAGCTATCTCATATTTACTGGCCCCTTTGTTTTTGTTTCAGTGTTGGTAGGTTAGATCCTATTCATGAGCCCTTTACAAGCAATCAATTTTGAATTGAATCATAAATTATTTAAGGTTATAGGTTTTTACCCCTTGCAGTTTAACACATTCTCTTCGTATTTCAAGAGAAAACAAAAATACGTTAAAAGACAACAATGATCAAATCTATGTTTTGCATTTCTGTTCATGGCAGAGTGCTAAAATTTGTTGGGAGTCTTTTTTGAGTTTCTGACCTGGGAAGGAGAAGGTGGGAGTCACTGGAGAAGGAGGAGATGGGAAAAGCTAACAGCCAGTCCTCCTGCCTGCTCCAGACCCAAGAGAAGTGTCCACCAACATCTCAGGGTATGTTTCCTCCCAGGCATCTCAAAATATTGATCAGGGTAGGCAGGACAAACAAAAAGAGGGTTTAGGAAAGTGGAAGAAACTACGTTGTTCAGGACTGTAGACAGGTGCAATAAATTCACAGAGTCCTGTTAGTATTCTTTTTTCAACTGTTGTGAATGCAGATTAATTCTAAAATGAATGGAAAGTGGAATAAACTCTTTTTTTTTTTTTTTTACATCTGTGTATCCTTGTGTGTCTCTACAGGTCTGCTGGGGGATCTGAGGGTCATCCTTTAGCTCTTTTCCTGCCACTCCCTCCCTTCTGAAAATTGGGAATATCTATTTGAACAGTATATACCCAGATTACTTTTTTCATAGAATTACAGAATCGTAGAATCAGATGGTTGGAAAGGACCTCTGAGATCATCAAGTCCAACCCTTGACCCACTACCACCACAGTTACTAGAACATGACACTAAGTGCCACATCGTCTCTTCTTAAACACCTCCAGGGACAGAGAATCTACCACCTCCAGGGGCAGCCCATTCCAATGCCTGATTACCCTCTCTGTAAAGAATTTCTTCCTAATATCCAACCTAAACTTCCCCTGGCAGAGCTTGAGACCATGCCCTCTTGTCTTGCTGATAGCTGCCTGGGAAAAGAGACCAACCTGGGAGTTGTAGAGAGTGATGAGGTCTCCCCTGAGCCTCCTCTTCTCCAGGCTGAACAACCCCAGCTCCCTCGGCCTCTCCTCATAGGACTTGTGCTCAAGTCCCTTCACCAGCCTCGTTGCTCTTCTCTGGACCCGCTCCAGCACCTCAATATCCTTCCTGAACTGAGGGGCCCAGAACTGAACACAATACTCCAGCTGTGACCTCACCAGCGCTGAGTACAGGGGAAGAATCACTTCCCTGCTCCTGCTGGCCACACTGTTCCTGGTACAGGCCAGGATGCCATTGGCCTTCTTGGCCACCTGGGCACACTGCTGGCTCATGTTCACTTCCTGTCAATCCAAACTCCAAGGTCCCTTTCCGTCTGGCTGCTCTCCAGCCACTCTGTGCCCAGCCTGTAGCGCTGCAGGGAGTTTTGGCCAAAGTGCAGGACCCTGCACTTGGCTTTGCTGAACCTCATCCCATTGGAATCCACCCAAAATTCCTTAGGTGTATACTTCTGTCGTGTTGGTTGAAGCTCCCATAACTCTCCAGCAAACGTTTGCCCTTTTCTGTGTAGAACTACAATGCCTGTTACTTAGTGGGTTGTGAATGTGTTCATATACTGTTGGGATTTAATTAAAACATTGTTGCCTGCTTACTTTTGTTTTGTAAGATGTGCATTGCTGTGTGCAAGGCTGTGAGCTGCAGAGAGTCAGAAGGCAAACGGCATCAGATATTACGCACTGTAAAAAGCACAAAATCTTTCCCATGGTGAGGTTCGTCACACGTGTGCTGTTTGAGGAGCTAAGACTGAGCTCAGGCAATGCTTACCAGGCACAGCAGTGTACCTCTGCATCCCCCACGCTTCCCTGTGAGTGCGAGCTGTGCTTGCCAGCCTTTCTGCCTCAGGTGCATGGGAATAAGCCAATGCTCTGCCCTGTAATGATAAAGTGTGCCATTAGGTTTCACTTAGTTGGTTGTGTTTTCATCAGGTGATCTCCAGACAGGCAATTTGGAGTTCCTCAGTGATTATTGTGGTTTGCAGTGTACAAATTAGTGTGGGAAGTTGCTAACATTAGCCTTCCAACTTAGGACTTAAGTGGCAGCATCGGCTTTTTCTGATGTTCACCCAAAGCACAAAAGGTAAGAAGGGAGAGCACAGAAGGGTACTGTGTTTTGCTGGCCACTTGTTGAGGCATCTTTGCTGTGGCAAAGGATCATCCCATTTTCCTAGAAACCAGGAAGCATAGGTGGACTTCAGACAAAGGGGTGATTCACCAAAGAAATTTGCTTACCTTCTCAATTTTTAGTATTAATTTTTATTTATTTAATTTTTAAGGATGTTTGTGTCCTGGGAATGTAGTATTGGTTCCACAGCACCTCAGGTTGTTTCATAACCTGTGTTGGACTTGTTCTGTATGATGCTGCAAGTCTGATAACGTCTGCCTAAGCCCCAAATGAGTGGTGCTGCTACCCAGTTGCTGCAGTCGCTGCAGGCCAGAAAACCATATTTTCTTGGCTGGGTGTAGACCTGACATGCTTTGTTATTCTTCCACAAGCTTCTGTAGGCTCCTCCTTCTGCCTTTGAGCTGTGGTGAGCTGCCTTGTGCCTGCCCTAAGGGACCACACGTGCATGGGGCAGGCTGTGGGGCTGCAGAGATGTCTTAGCTCTTGGGGCTGGTGTTGTGGAGAGATGCTTGTCCCGAATCCAAGTCAGCCCAAACTCTTCAACTCCTTGTGGTCAAAGTGTAACTGGGATTTGTTCCTCAGTCTGGGGTCAGACCAGCCAGGTGGGCCTTCAGAAAGGGAAGGTTGAAGGGGGTGTTGAAAATGCTGCTGAACAGGTCTGGCACATCCGAATTTACCAACTGTCCCGTGTTTGTCATCTGTTCCTCCTAGTTTCTTTATTCCTTTAGGTACTAAACATAGTAAGTCCTTATTCTACAGATGTTTACCCATATGGAGGGTCCTATTGACATCTGTAGGATGTGGTAGTTGTGCAAAAGTTAGCAAATGGTTCTGGTGTTTGTAGGGTAAAACCAATATAGCTTGCCAAAATTATATTTATTAAAAAAAACCAAGAAAGAACAAAAAAAAAAAGAGAACACAAAGCAAAATTGAAGCTTGAACTAGCAACGTAAAGAAATAATTCAGTGCAATTACATATTTTTAATACTGTGGTGAGAGAGAGATTTGTAATGATCATATTGTGAAAGCAAAGCTGCAAAGTGAAATGAAGCCTTAATCATCTATTGTAAATTCTACTGAATCATCTATTGTAAATTCAATGTGAGGTGATCAGTGCAGCTTAGGAAAAGAAGTTATGGCCTGACATTTAAAATTCTATTTTCAATAATCGGTGTTTCTATTAATAAAATAAATGAATGAAAGAATTGTGGGTGACTTGTCCGTTATTATTCTCTTTTCTCACCTCCTTTTCACACATTCTTTCCAACCTTGGAATAAAGTCATGCTAAGTCTCACCGCACCAAAGTATGAACAGCATCTCTCCAAAATCCAGAGTTTTAATTTCAAGCAAATATGGAGCTTGGACGAAGAGGGGGTGGGGGGAAGCCCCAAACAAACCACTTACAAAGAATGTGGGCTGGGTGGGTCAGTTTGTTTTTGTCTTAAGGCTCAGATCTTATAGCTGTTTTTTGCAGCAGTTAAACCTGAAAGTATTTTCTCTGCTTGCCCATCCCTTCTTAAACCCACAAAGATTATTCATGTGTAAACTGATATTTTTGAGTTGCAGGGAGACATAAACAAAACACAAAAATCCATCTAATATTTTCAGACCTTTAAAAGGATCATGAACATTAACAATATGGAAGTAGGAGCTCAAGTGGAACCTTTTGTAGTTCGATGCCAGTAACTTGCAAAGTGAAAGCTGTGGCATTATTCTTGGGAATAATTTTCAAATATGCTTGTTACCTTGCACAGGCTGCTGCTTATTATGGATTATCTTTTTCACACACAGATCCTACTTAACTAAAGGTGTGTTTCCCTTTAATTGCCTACTTTTTAAACATCAGAATGGAAAAAAAGAATAAAGACAACCGTAAGTTTCCTCTAAACCACAGAGAGTCCTTGCATTGCTAAATGCAGTTTCTCCTGCTTGCTTTCAGGTGCAACACTGGTATTTTATTGATGATGCTTCTTGATGCAAAAAGGCTTTGGTAAATACTACCAGAATAAAATCAGATGACTGACAAAGAGTGGCCAATGATAGAAAATGTATATTGAACAGAAATTTCATCTGTTTTGCAAATTTATATCAGGCTGAACCACTATAAAGTCCCTGTAGACAAAGCATATCCATGCTTGTGTAGCACAACTAGCATCTGTGGAAAAACTAGTACTATATAGTTGTTCTGTATCAGATTTTCTTCTAAAATTTCCATATCCACATACATAGAGAAAATTGTTAAGAACTGAACAATCTTTGACTAATGAACCTAGTGAAAAGCCTAATGTCTCATGAAAGTAAATGGTAAATGCCTCTCTTTGGAACCCATGTGTCAAAGCAAATGTTTTCTTCTTTTTCCATTTAATCAGCTTTAAAGTGTTTAATTATGGTGTCCCTCCTAACCAAAATGTTTTGAAATGAGACTGTATTTTCAAGCAGAAGTTTGTGTTTTGCAAACAAGACTCTCAATGGGCTTTGCAGACGGTCAATCAGAAACATCTCTCAAGTTCAGTCTCATACTAAACCTTATTTCAAAGTGGTTGCTCTCTCCCATGCCTCATGGCTAGTGCTTCTGAGTTGGCTCACCTGGCCTTTCCTCTGTCTCCTGCTCAGGCAGGGGAGGCAAGAAGAAGGTGGAAGTAAATTCTTGAGTGTTTTACAAAACTTGTGAAAAGTTGTTTTGAGACCATTAGCAACCTTTGGCAGATGATTTAATTTGGTACCTGGGTGTTTTTAAGGGCAAAACTTCGAAAGAAGAGTAAATTTGTGTGGCTGAGCCCCAGTAAAGAGGGTAGTGAAGAAGTGCCTCATTGTGCCTCATCGAGACCCCCATCCCAAGAGGGTAGTTTAATGAAGGAAGGAGAAGAGATTGCTAGCAGGACTTCACACATGTGGGTTTAGAAATCCTTGTTCCCTTGATGTGAGTTTATAAGCATGTCGTGTAGCATAAGCAAAACACTGCCAAGCTGGCAGCTTTTGAACTGGGGACTGCCAGGCATAACCAAGCATGGTGGATGAGCTACAGGCACTTTGGCAATATGTCCTCTTTTTCCCTGAGTCAGTGATAGAGATGCACAGCAGTGTAACAGCTGACTAGACAATGTGGAAAAGAGTATCTTAGCAGAAGCTAGCGGTGATTTAAATTGGCTTGTTTGGGCAGTCGTGCTGGGATAACTACTCTTGCTGTATTGCTGTAGGCTTCAGTGAACGGTTTTTAGTGGAGAATCTCTCTTCCTCTGCTGATTTTTTTCACACTGTCGTTCCTTGGTTCTGTCTTCCTTAAAATATCTGTTGACATTAAAATGTATTAATACAAATTGGTGGTTAAGTTCACTTGATTTTAAGGAAATAAAGTTTTGTGGGGGTTTTTATTTTTGTGTTTTGTTTACTGAGTTTTTTGTTTTGTTTTGTTTGTGTTTTTTCACATTTGTAGTCATAACTGCAACTAATTAAAAATGTGTTTTTGTAAAAAACATGAGTGCGCTGTCATCAAAGATAGAACTGCAACTCCTGTTGAAACTTGTGGAGTCAGAGTTAGGGCTTATTTGGTTCTCAGGGTAAGTTTTAAGGTGGGTTTTTTTTTTTTTTTCTGAATATTGTGTATTCCTCCTAAGGAACTCAAATAAGGGGAGATAATTGCATGCTACTTTTAAGATGACCATGAATATACCAGGAGGTCCATCATTTGCCTGGCCAATGCTACCTGCCACCCCAGTATAGACACTGAGGGAAAGATATACAGTGTCCTTGAGCTCTTTTCCCTTAAGTTCCCTACATCTCATTGCTATCATCAGTATCTGTTCCCTCTTCCTTCTCCTCACCCTTATGTTGTCTTTCTGAATTACTTATCTTCCTTACTGAGTTTCAGCAGATTAAAATCCTGCCTACTCCTTCCAAGCTAAGGTGGAGGAGGGAGAGTGGTGGAGGCAGTGCCATATGCCAGTCAAGTCTGTGATAGCTGATGATGGTCATGATGATAATATAGAGTGGGACTTGAAACTGTGGATCTGATAGATAGAGAAAAGTTGCTGCATGTGTTCCCTGCTTCCCTGATTTCTCATTTTTGCAGTTTTATTCATGGTTGGTTGCCAAGTAGTACTTGGAGCAATGATTTTTAATTTTGTAATTAATCAGAAAAGTAATTGCCTTGACTGTACAGAAACTGATATTTATTTACCTAAATTTGCAGGCATAAGAAAGCTGTTGTCTTCCAGCAGCCTATCTAACTTGACCACAACTGATAATGCCAATAGGCTTTCCAACTCCTGCATTGTCATGTTTTTGCAGTCATGATGCCATGGTATGGGTTAGGCAGTGTTGAAAATGAAAAAGGTATTTTGCAAAACTTTCCAAACCAAATGAATCTCTTATGAAAGCCATAAATCATGCTGTAGCAATACCAATAACTCTCCCCCCCCCCCCCAAAATTGGTGGTATCTTCTTGCTGGATTTGCTTTTGAGTGCATGATAAGATGCTGTTTCTTATCCATGTGGCAATCTGTTGTTCTCAGGAGCTGTCAGTCACATCTGCAGAGCTCTAGCAGAGAACTGCAGTTGCTTTTTGATGAAATTGCTTTTTGGCTTTTGAGTCACGTGTATTAGTGATGGGTGCCTTCACACTCAACAGCAGAACATGAGGAGGAGCATGCTCTTCCACCTGCATATGTTGAGGGTAATGTCTTGTGTGGGGCATAATTGGAAGACAATATTATTTTTTTTTCTGTTGTTTGGGATATTCTAAAATTTATGTAAAAAATACTGTCTTATACGAAGTGGTGGTCTTGTAAGAACTGCTGATGCCTTCAAAGGGCTGAGGAAGGTACAGATTTATTCTGGTTCCCTTTCAAGTCAGTAATAATATATGTTTTAATCCAGTTTCTTGTTTTTAAAGTCATATACCATCACTGGCACTGCACTATCTCGAGTTACTGAAACAGAAGGAGATGGAGCTTGTTCAAGGTTAATCGGCAGCTGTTGCACAGACCTCAGGAGCGGGAGAGCTGGTGCTTTGATCTGATGTGGGGGTTTGACAGACAACAGAAACATCTCACTTTCAAGGAGATTTTATTCTGCAGGAAACCAATCCCCCTAAACTGACCTTATATCCCCTGGAAACATCTTCATGGCTTTGTTCTGCTTTAAAACAGGAAAGGAAAGTAGTGCTGTTCAAGAGAGAGAACTAAATTTGTTGAGAAAAAGGTGTTAGTATTTTACCCCTGTTTTCTGAGGAAATTGTGAATAGTGCTGTAAGAGTTTGAAAATTAATTTTACCCCATTCAGCTGGATTAAATATGTGCCTAGATTTATGTAGATAATCAGTTCATGAAGTTGAGTTTAAACTAGTGAAACCTAGATTGCATTCTCAAATACCTTCCAAAGTTGCGCTTTCTTTCAATACCTACAGGGTTCAACTAGTCCTTTTCTTTAACTCTGTCCATACCTTCCCACCTCATCCTGAATAAAAACTGCCAATTCCTGACTGTTGGCAGAGGGGAGGTAGCCTGGCTGGTGAGAAACTGAGCCTGTTGGTGGCACTGTGTTGGAGCAATTTCTGGAGTATTCATTTATGTCTCTTTTGTACGTTGTGTGGCCGTAGTAAGTGCAGGCTTTTATGGTAGTTTCCATATTCAGCCACTGCAGACATCCAGCTGTTGTGAAAGCCTTTTGTCATGGAGCACAGGAAAGCTGCACCAGGGAAGCCAGGCAGTGCAAAGGAGGGCATCTCTGAATTAAAGAGCAATACATCAGACCAATGGCCATTACTGCTTGTTTCCCCAGACTTATATATGGAAGAACAGGTTTGGACTTCTACTCAAGAGGATGAATGCTTTATACTTGGGTTGAAATCGGTGGGGGATATCCATCTCCCAGTGAACTTTCCACTGAGTTTCGCCTTAGCAGTCTGGCCAGGCACGTGGCATGTTAAGGTTTTTGGGTATCTAAACATAAGTGTTCAGTAGTCCTAAGCTAACAATGAAGAGTTGAGTTTTCAGAACAAAAACTGTTTATTGATATAAAATTAGCAAAAGTTGTGGTTTTTTTCTGGATGGCTTCTTTTTCTTTGTGGCCCCTCCTTGATCATCATATGTCTGTGAATTAGGAAAGAGGAAGAACGAAAACAAATGTGGTTTTGGTTATCTTTTGCATTAAAAAGCTGTGTCCAGCTTGACCTAGTTAATAGCATCTCTTCCTGTCTCAAACTTTATATTCAGAGCCAAGCTACTGAGGTGCATAAACAAAACATATTGACTGTTTTACTTTGCCAAGCCCTGACGTGCTTTTTGAATGCAGATGCAGCATAACTTCATTTATTGCTCTTAATTTAAAGCCTTTTTAACTGTTTTGAATCAACTGCATTGAGGATCTCACTTTATAAGGTGCGATATGTGGTTTTCAGCGAATATATGTCCAATAGATTTTTGTTATCTCTAAGAACAGATAGCCAAGGAAGGTAGGAGGTAGTGTTTGCATTTTCAGCAGCAAAATCCACAAGGTAGAAGGACTCAGGACTTCTCCAGGTGGTCTTACAGCTGTGAGATTTACACAGTTATTTCCTTTCCCTTTTGCAGTCAGGAGAAATTTATTTGCTGCGGAAATGGTGGCATACAGCCCTTCTTCTCCAAACACTATTCCAAGTATTTTTACAACCTCTCTTCATGGAAATAAAAAACATTGGGCTGTAGTGGCTCTCTAGTGCTCCATGGCTTTCTTTGCCCACTTGCCAGAGAAGGATGGCTTGTTGGAGAGCTCTGGAGTAACCTAAGTCACCAGGCTTCTCCCCACAAAAGAGGGTGAGGTTAATGTAATGTGCTGTCTTGTGTGTTGAAGAGAGTCCTTCCTTAGATGGGTCCTGTATGCTGAGTCTTGTCCATAAATCTGGTGAAGATTTTGTTACTGGTGCATGCATCACAGAGGGATGGGCTGCTGGATCAGTGGTTGTAACTCGTTTAGCTGGTGAGGTATCTCCTGCCAATATCTTTTTGTTTTGCCACCTCCCCCCACCAGAGGGAAAGGCTCTTGGACAGACACCCCATTGTAGAGCTACCTTGCCAGGGAACATGTTGTATTTGCATTCCAGATGCCTCCGGCTTTGTGAACTGCATTGTTCCAGCTTCCCCTGAATAGCAGCTATTGACCCCTAACAATGTACATTTGTTTAAATCAACTCCTTTCCCTGCTTTATAAACTTATTATAGGACTAGTCCAACCAAGTGAAGGCTTCTATGCAGGCCCCTTCTTTTCCCCTTCATAGCCAGAAAAAAACTTTGCAGCATTAATTATTTCATTTCAAGATGGAAAACATTCTCCTCCTTGTGAAAGAGTATTTTGAATGCTGAGGTTTTGGCAAATTTTATTGCGGCTTAATATTTATAAGCTTTTCATTACCCTTGAAAGCATAAACTTCATGTTACTTGAGCTCTGAGATGCTGGCAAATAATAATCCAGTGGAATAATGGGTTTGGTTGTCCTGAAGCACTTTAAGAACTTGACTGCATTTTCACAAATAGGCTTTTTTGCTGTTTATCCATTTAGATGGATTGAGCTCACCTAGGATGAGAAGGTGGAAACTGGCTGGTACAGACATTTAGTGCCCAGCAGAGCATTTCCCTGTGTAGTGGGAAGACTGGGACTGAATTCTCTTTGCTGCTTGGAGGGACAGTAATACATGCATTCACCCCTCAAGACATCAGGTCTCCAGAGCTTGATGGTGATAGTAGCCACCATCATTAAACTCATTACAATTTGTGAACAAAACTGGCTATTTACTTTGGGGGAAAAACTTTTCTGTGCCTTGCTTCTATGGGGTTATTGAGTCGAGGCAAAAAAGACCAGTGAAGTTAAAATTTTCTGTGAGCTGAGCAACCTTGCAGTCCTTCCATTTTGTGCCAGAATAATCCCACTAATAACAGCAAAATATTCAAACACGAAACAAAAGTTGTCAGATAGAATGAGATTGTTTGATGGGCTGAAGATTCTTTCTTCTGGTGTCCTGTGTTAACTCAGGAGTATTGCATTTCATGAAGTTTCTACAGGCATTGCTATTGGACATGTTAGTAAAGGGTTGCCAGCAGGTTGAAGGAAGTGATCCTACCCCTCTGCTCAGCTCTGGTGAGGCCATACCTGGAGTGCTGTGTCCAGTTGTGGGCTCCCCAGTGCAGCGGAGATATGGACATACTAAATAGGATCCAACAAAGGACCGGAAAGATGATGAGGGGACATGAACATTATTGTATGTCTCAGTGCTGCTGTTGTCCCGTCATAGAAAGAAGAATAAAGTTCATTCACATTATCTAAAGCATACGTAACTTGTAATGTGGCTGCACTCCATGGTAGATTCACAGGCCACTTGCCTTAAATATGCAATAGAAATAAAAATCTTGTTTGTCTTGACTGTTAATTGGGACTCCCCCCTCAGCCCCCACCTCCCCAACTTTAAGAAGACTATAGGTCTAGTTTCTGTGTCTGGAAATTTAGGCAAGGACAGCCTTTGGATGCGAACATGTAAAATTGTTTTACTTGTTTTTTTCACTGATTATACGCCCAAAGTCACAACCTTATGATTATCGGGCAATATCCCAGCACTTTTCTACCACCCATTTACTTTTTCTTTAGGAGATAATTTGACTGCTCTGATGAAAAAAAATCTCTGTTCCCTGAATGCCACTAAAATATTGTCATTCTGGTCTGGAGCCAGCTGTCTGCAGAGAACGGGAGTATAGTTTGGGTTGGAGGTCAGACCATCGGTTGCTGCTGCTCAGTGGTTTCATGCCAGCTAAGGCCTTCTCCTACACAGGAGCAACTCAAGTGGCTATTGTTTATGGGATGGCCTTTGCTGCAGCTGCAGCATGAGCTGTGGTCCTCCTCCCTTGTTCTCAGCGCTGGATATTTCTGTTTTCTTAATGCTGCATCTGCCAGCCAGGTGGTAGATGCAACATTAAGCTCTGCCTTCTGTACTAGACTGACTCGGGTGTCTCACTGATAGTGTTTCCAATGCCTTCTCACCTCCAAAAAGCAAATATCAGTTCTTTTGTAATCCTGCTTGCTACTAGTTGGGATTTTTTAATCCTCTGCATTGTAGTGCAGGCATGAGAGGAAAACCCTATAAAGGGCAAAGTAGTTTAGAAAAGAGATGAAAGATGGTAGTGCTGTGAGTGCCTGACAGAGGCTGAAAATAAACAGCTAGGGAGCCAGCTGGCTTTGGGGAAGATCTTTTAAACTGTGTGTAAATTCAACACCACTCTGTAATTTTACGTGTGCTAACATGAGGCACATGACTCAGAGAATCAGAGAATTGGCTCCAGCTGCTCTTGCTGGCATTTAGGAACTTGAAAAAATTTTAAAAAAAGGAACTTCAGTGTAGTTCTTCTGTATTTACTGATCAAGCAGAAAGCAACTTGCTAACAGATTATTATATTTTATTTCTTTCACTTGCTTATTTGGATTTTGTTCTCACTTTCTCTCCTATTATTTGATAAGTATTTCCAGAGGAAAATACTGAGTGAAATTATTTTTCCAGTTTTCTGGTATGTCATCTATAATTCTCTTTTGTTGTTTGCAGGGATCTCGGGTCTGGCTGCGAGAAAATAATCAGCATTATCCCAGTACTGTTCATTCGTGTGCAGAAGGAGTTGTCGTATTCAGGACAGATTATGGTCAGGTATGGGCATTGCTCCTCTATGTTTTGTCCTTTTTGCCACTGTGTACCAAATAAACTTTTCACAGAATCACAGAATTGGTCAGGTTGGAAGGGGCACAGCGGGTCATCTGGTCCAAACTCCCTGCTCAAGTAGGGTTTTTCTGGAGCACAGTGCACAGGATTGCATCCAGATGGTTCTTGAATATCGCCAGTGATGGAGACTCCACAACCTCTCTGGGCAGCCTGTTCCAGTGCACAGTCACCTGCACAGTAAAATTTTTCCTCGTGTTTAGGTGGAACTTCCTGTGCATCTGCCTATTTCATCTTGTTCTGTTGTTTGGTACCACTGAGAAGAGCCTGGCTCTATCCTCTTGAAATCCACCCTTTAGATATTTATAGACATTAATGAGGTCCCCTCTCAGTTGCCCCTTCTTGAGGCTGAACAGGCCCAGCTCCCTCAGCCTTTCATCATAAGAGAGATTCTCCAGACTCTTTACCAACTTAGTAGCTCTCTGCTGGACCTGCTCCAAGAGCTCCATGTCTCTCTTGTATGGGGGAGCCCAGGACTGGACACAGTACTCCGAATGTGGCGTCACCAAGGCTGAGTAGAGGGGCAGGATCACTTTCCTTAACCTGCTGGCAATGCTCTCTCTAATGCATCCCAGGATTCTCTTGGCCCTCTTGGCCACAGAGACACACTGCTGGTTCATGGAGAGCTTGTTGTCTGCCAGGACATGCAGGTCCTTCTCCCTGGCATGGCTTTCCTGCAGGTCAGCCCACCGCCTGTATTGGTGCATGGGGTTATTCCTCCCCAGGTACAAGACCTTGCATTTGCCCTTGTTGAAGTTCAGAATATTCTTCTCTGCCCATTTCTCCCACCTGTTGAGGTCCCTCTGAAGGGCCACACAGTCCTCAGGTATCAGCCACTCCTCCCAGTTTTGTATCATCAGCAGACTTGCTGAGGAGGCACTCTACTCCCTCAAGTAATTGAGGAACAAGTTAAACAACACTGGGCCCAATATAGAACCCTGGGGGACACCACTAGTGACAGACCTCCAACTAGACTCTGTACTACTGGTGACGACCCTCAGGGATCTGCCACTCAGCCGGTTCTCAATCCATCCCACTGTTTACTCATCCAACCCACAGTTCTTGAGTTTACCTGTGAGGATTTAATGAGAGACTGTGTCAAAAGCCTTGCTGAAGTAGAGATAGGCAATATCCACTGTTCTTCCCTTATCCATCCAGGTAGTTGTATCATCGCAGAAAGCAATCAGGTTGGTCAAAAATGATTTAACTTTAGTGAAAGCACACTGATTACTCTTGATCTCCTTCTTGTCCTCCATGTGGATAGAGATGGCCTCCAGAATGCGCTTCCTCACCTTTCCAGGGATTGAGGTGAGGCTAACTGGATGGTAGTTCCCTGATTCCTTCTTCTTACCATTTTTGAAGACTGGAGTGACATTTGCTTTCTTCCAGTCCTCAGACAACTCCCCTGATCTCCATGATCTCCCAAAGATGATCATGATACTGTCTCCCTCCCCCATCATATCTAGGTTAAAGCTCTGCCAATGAGTCTCTCTAGTTCCCAGAAATAGACTCTCCTCCCTCACTGAGAAAGGTGAGTCTCATCTGATGCTAGCATGCCTGGAGCTGTGCAGGACACACCATTGTCAAAAAAGCCAAAGTTATGGTGGTGACACCGGCTGTGGAGCCCTGTATTTTCTCCTTGTGGGGAGGCGTATGGGAAACTAAAAGGTTTGTGAATAAAATATTCATTTCGTATATGACCTGAATGTGCAACTTGGTTTTAAGAGTTCGTTCTGTTGCCTGTCAGTTGCTATGATTTTGTCTGACAAAGCTGAAGCAATGCTGCCAGGTGTGAGAACCTTGTTCCGCATAGGTCAGTGATTATGTAGTTTACTGGAGGGAAGTGGCCTTTCCATGGTTGTATTCCCTTACAGTAACAGAAAGTGGGGGCTGGCACATGGCCAAAAAAATTAAAGCATGTCTTTCAAAGCCAGAGAACCCTTACTTTCTTTACATGCCTTTCTGCAGGCAGGAAAGGAACCAGACAGAGGGCGAGAGTGGCTGTTGATGAGCAGGATATAATGTACTCATGGTTAAATTGCTGCTCTCCTAGCAGTGAGGGAGGAAAACGATGGAGTGACTCAGTGAATAAAGGAAGGGCTATGGATGTCATCTATCTGGACTTCTTTAAAGCGTTTGACACAGTCCCCTTCAACATCCTAAATTGGGGAGGTATGGATTTGATGGATGAACTGTTTGGTGGTTGAGGAATTGGTCAGATGGCTGATCCAGATGGTAATAGTCAACAGCTCAATGTCTAGATGGAGATCAGTGACAAGTGGTGTCCGTCAGGGGTCTGTACTGGGACCATGACTGTTCATAATCTTCATCAATGAGATAGGCAGTAGGATCGAGTGCAGCCTCAGTAGGCTTGTAGATGACTGCAAGATGACTGGTGCAGTTGATAAGCCTGAGGGATAGGATGCCATCCAGAGGGACCTGGACAAGCTCGAGAAGTGGGCATGTTTGTACTTAACGAGGTTTAACAAGGTCAAATACAAGGTCCTGCATTTGGATTGGAACATCCTCTGCGATCAGTACAGACTGGGGTATTAACAGATTGAGAGCAGCCCTGCTGAGAAGGAACTCAAGATGCTGCTGGATGAAAAGCTGTACACGAGCTGGCAATACGTGGACATGACTTGGCAGCCCAGGGCTGGGCATTCGGGGCTGCTTCAAAAGTAGTGTGGTCAGCAGGTTGAGGGAGGTGATTCTGGCCCTTTGGTCTGCTTTTGTAAGACCTCCTCTATAGTACTGCATCCAGCTCTGCGGTCCTCGGCACAGGAAGGATGCAGACCTGTTGGAGCAATGGAAATGATGGGATGGACCACCTCTAGGGTGGTAAGGACAGGCTGAGAGAGTTGAGGTTGTTCAGCCTGGAGAAGGGAACGCTCCAGGGAGACTTTATAGCACCTTCCATTACAACAAGCGGCCTGTAAGAAAGCTGGGGACAAACTTTTTAGCACAGACTGTTGCGATAGGACAAGGAGTAATGTCTTTAAACTGAAAGAGGGTAGATTGAAATGAGATTAAGGAAGAAATTCTCTACTATGAGAGTGATGAGACACTGGAAGAGGTTGCCCAGACAACTTGTAGATGCCCCATCTCTGGGATCTTCAAGGTCAGGTTGAATGGAGTTTTGAGCAACCTCGTCTAGTGAAAAGTGTCTCCCCTCACTGCAGGGGAGTTGGATTAGATGACTTTTACAGGTCTCCTCCAACCCACGGCATTCTATGATTCTGTCATCCTTTTCACCTTCACAAAGTTACCAGGAATATTGGATTGGTGATCCAGATGCACATGGTAAGGGGGAAGACATACACAAAACTAGACTGAGAATAACTACCACTTTGCACTGAGTGCAAAGCCTCCTCTCAGAGAAATAAGACCACCGATGTGCTGGTGTGTTTTCTGTGGGTTGCATGTTAAATTGTGCCTTTGGAGTTCTCAGATTTTGGAGGTTGTATATTCTTACTCACCTTACTGAATTTTGAAGTTCAATGGAGTGGAGAGTCTGAGACTTGTTCCTCTGTTGGCTTTTTCAAGCAGAAAAAAGAAGGTTCCATCACATCACCATTACATTTGGGCTGCAGAGTAGAAAGGCTGCTGTGTGTTTTGTTCACCCTAACATGTCCTCCAAGAAATGTCCGGCATTGGGCCTTTCATTTTAAACACAAGCGCTTTTCAGCTCCTAGTAGGAGTCACCCACATGCTTATAGGAGAGGCAACTTGCAATTTTCACAGGATTTTCTAGCTCAATGTGTAGCCATAAAGAACATGACTTTTAGTAGTATTTTGAGATGCAAAATCTTTATACTTAAGGGAACCACAGAGGTTGCTGTAAAACAGCTTGCTTTGTTGCCCTAGAAAAGAATGGCAAAGCTAGTGTTAGCATCTACCATCAGAAAAGTTGCTTGTTAATGGTCTTCTTTGTGTGTATTACATGTGATGTTTCTGCCTTTCCATGGTGTATGTAAACCGAGCTGAAATTTCGGGTAACATGGAAAAGGCCTCAAGTCTTTACCATTATGTCATCTGAGTGACCACATTTGCTTAACAAACCTTGGTGGTATAAACATCACTGGGAAAAAATTACCTCCTTTGGTTTTGCCTGCCTGTGTTAAAAGCACGTGGTGCAAAATGGGAAAGGGCGTAGGGATCAATCTTCAGACCTGTGATGTGGCATTCCATCTCCTCAGCAGGTCTGAGCTGGCAGCTGCCCAGCCCAAGGCAGAGTAGCAATTCACTGCAGTTGATAACTTGAATCATTTTCAATGCTTGTGGTTTCGAGAGCACACTTTGTGTGTAAAAGGACTGTGCCAGCTGACATGGGTCTGTTAATATCTTTTCTCCCATGCCTTTTCTCGATGTGCTTTTAGACCATCCTGCCCTTGCTGTTTGGTTGCCTACAGGCTGCAGAAGGTTGCAGGCAGGTGAAAGGAAACTGAGCTAATGCCTGACTATTATCTCTGACTGTTTGGCAGTCCCTGCAATGCTGGATTATCACTTTGAAAAACAAGGCAGGGGAAGCAAAGGGTGAGGTTGCAGAAATATGGGGTGATGATGATTTTTTGAAGTGGTTGGTATATTGATTCCCAGATCATTTTGACAGCTGGATCTCATGTTCAAGACTAATGGCAAACTGATGAAAGCATTGGGACGTTATCAAAGCACAGCTTTGTTATTCGTCTCCTCTGATTCAGTAGCTTCTGCTAGACTTTGCACTTCTCACCTTTCCACTGAGCATTTTGCTTGACTTCTGAACATATGATTGACAGAGCAGTGGGTCTAGGAAGGTGTATTGCCAGAGCTGGGTTCAGGTTTTACTTTTATGAGTTTGGACTTCAAGTCTTAGCCAACATCAGTTTGCAGAATAATGGAAATTTCATAGCACAGTACATTACTTCTTCATTTTTTCTTTGTGTTCTGTTGTGAGTGGTGGAAATCAGTTTGCCACAAAACCCTCTAGCAGCATACAGTTGTATGCTGAAGGAGTGGTTGTAGGGAATCCTACCCAATGTGAGGTTAGAATTATACAACAATATTTTAGCAAGTTGTATAGCAATTTCTGGATAATCACATGGTGATATAATTCTTCCTTGAGTGTTCTTGTGTTGCCTGAATGTTTCAATTAACAATCCATTTGCTAATTATCATTAAAGACAACTGTGGTACTGTCTTCTGCTGTTGTCACCCTCTGTATGAGAACTAGCTGATTTGATAGGCTGCGTGGAATATCTGATACATAGGATAAGGTTTACTAAAATTGGGAATTTCAGGTTGTAAGTTTGGATTTCCCTGAGCAAATAGCTATGAAAAAGTCTTAGCTCTTTTTGAAAATAAGAAAAACGTGGCACTGTATGGAGGTAAATGAAAGCCTCATTAAATGCAGGGAGAAGAGCACATCAGGTGTATGTTTCAGCACCCTGGCCCATGATAAAGGAGTGGGAGGTGAAAGAAGTAACCTCTCTCTTAGCACACGGTAACAACCTTAGTCTGCAGCAGGCTCTGGAGTACCTCTTAAACACTTTTTGCAGGCTGGCCTTCAAAACAAACAGCCTGCAATGGCTTGAAAAGTTACGATGCACAGACAATTCACATTGTAAATGTTTTTCTCTTTATAAGCACTAAGCACATGCTTTCCAGAAAAGAAGATGCTGTACTCATTTGCTGATTGGTAGGTGGGTGGATTGTGGTGTTAGGTTTTTTGTTTCATTAGTGTGCAGAGAGCTGGTGAAGGACTCTGTCCCTGATATTTTGGAAACACTATGTCTGTGAATATGCATAAAAAGTATGTCAGGGAAGTATTTGAACACTTGGACTTGAAAAAGTCAGTCCTAATCTTTCCTTATGTGTATAGACATATGTTTGTATATAAGATGACATTACAGTTACTGTATTTTCACTACATCTGTTTTTAAGATGAAAGTTACTTCTTTCTTAAGGGTTTTATTGGCAGTAATGCAGATGTTTCCTCATTGTCTTATTGTATTTTTAATGAAGTTGTGTGAGCTTATGAAATACTCAAGTGAATGTTTAAATAAAACCCTAAAAGCCATACTGTCACTGTGTTCTTTGTTTGAAATGCCTTACTCATGTATGTTCAGTAATCAGTGGTTCCATTGAGAAAAAAACCTCTTTCCAGTTTCTCTCTTTTTTTTTCTTGAATAATGTGAACTTTATTTCAGATAAAAAGAGGACTGCATTGTGCTCTTGACTTGTACAGACACATGTGAAGCTGTCTGCAGTGAAAGCATAGATAGCAAATACAACAAGCTTGAGGGAATGAAATCTCTCAGAAGACCTGTGTTGAGTTGCATGGCATTGATTTCAACAACATTTTTCTTGTCTCCTAATTATGACTCTACTTTTTTTTTTTTTGTACATCCAAATATATATAAAAGTAATACCAATAAATATAGTCAGTGTGTCAGGTCTTTTTTTTTTATTATTATTAATGTAATTATGGTGGTTGGTGTTTAAGCCTTTGAGAAATGGGGACTTTAGAAAAGCACCTAGGAGCACACATTTTTAATAATGCCCCTTCCCTTGCAAGGGAAACCCTAAATATGTGAGATGTAACGTGTGTGTGTGTGTGTGTGTGTGTGTGTGTTTGTGTGTAGGGGAAATCTGCTCTGAAGAAACTTATCCAGGGCGAAGTAGAAATTGAAACCATTGCTCCAAACTGTCCTCAGTCTGACACTGAAATTTCAGGATACTTAATTGCATACTGGCTTAGCTGAGTGAGAAGAACTTTTATGTCGAATGTTATAAGAAGAAGCTGAGCGATAATGTCCAGAAAATGTAGGCTCTTTAAAAACAGATGTCATATTTCACCAGTAAAGACTGTGTCAGTTAAATCAGCTTTCTGTGAACTTTCTTTACAAAGAAGTCCTTCATGGCATGGTGTTATGTCAGCAAACAGAGTGGAGCTCCGTATCCTTAGCTTCAAACCAGAGGCACCTGTAAATGGTTTGGTCAGCAACAAAAGTATTTTTTCCTGTGTGTTTAACTTATTGTGGCTCTTCTGCGGAATTTCTGCATCTCAGGAATTGGAAGGCTACAGATGTTCCTTGTTAAACACAGCTCAAGTATGTTTCCCATGGAGGCTTTCACTTTTTTTAATTTCTGGTTTGAAAGCTGGGAGAGTTTCTCATCGTGACCTCATTCAGAAAAGTTAGACCTGGGCTTTGTTTGAGGTTTGTTTTTTGTTTTGGTTTGGTTTGGTTTGGTTTTTTCTGTTATACTTAGTTTGGGAGGTTTCATTTTGTTTGATTTTAGAGTTAGCTATAGGATTATGTTGAAGTTACCATGTGGTTATACCAGGAGAGTTCATATTTTCCTCATTTTTGGTTTAAACTTAAAAAAAAAATTCAAACCTGCAGGTAATCACTAAGCACTTCTCATAAGGACTCTTTTCTTTGCCTTGTGTCCTTTCTCACCCTTGCTTGGGACTCTCGTGCTAGCCTTTGCTGCTGTGAGGAGCCCTTTTAAACAAGAGTCTTCCGTTCATATTCACAGGGCATGAATAACACCACTGAAGTTACTTGGCTTAAGTTACTGAAGTCAGTAGGACTGTTTATCAGTAAATGCTGTGTTTGGCTGCATCCGTAGTTCGTAGGATCAGGCACTGGAGAAGTAAATCCTTCTGGACAAGGATTTTCTTAGTTAACATTGAAAAGCGTCATGCTTGCTTCTTTCTAACTCTTCCACGTGAAGACCCGAAAATATTTCCAAACAGTGTTTTTTTGGACATTTTCCTGAATTCAATATCTATTACCCTTGAAATACACTCTCACAAGGGAGCATTTTAAAGAAGACCTTTGTATGCTCCCTTGTATATACAGCCTCTTAAGAAAATATACAAATATATGTAATGGGCTTTGGTCTTGGCTGCCCTTAGCAGTAAATGAATCCATCTCTTTCTGCAAACTTTATTTATGAAGACTTCCATGCTTTTTAATTTAACGGTGCGTATGAAGAGTAGTGACTACTGACTCCAGACATTGGGTAGCTCGTGTATGTTTCGGGCAGCAGATCCTCTGCCTTTGGGGCTAAGAGTCAGTGCCAAATTCAGCAGCTTTACAGCAGGAAATCAGATTCCATCTGTCTAAACACTGTAAAGTTAATTTTATTCTGCAGTTAGTTATATTTGGCTTACTTGTAATAATTCTACTGATTATTTCTAGCATGCCTAAAAAAGCTTGGTGCTGTGGCTATTAGTATGTTGGTTTCTTGGGGATGTTTTTTTTGTGCTTTGGGTCTTTTTATTGCTGTTGTTTTTAAGGGATGTGTATGGGAGTTTTGGGTTCGGGGGATGGCGTGGAGTTGGAGAGGGCCAGAAGTCAGCCAGAGCGCCTTTTAATACTCAGGATTTATCTTCTGTGGGGAAGTGTTTACATCTTTATGTGGGATGTCAGAGTTCAGTGACTCTCGCTGCAAGCATCTGTTGACGCGCCTGTAAACAGAGCTCGTGACAGATGTGAGCTGGGCGCCGGCAGCTTCCACTGGGAGCATCCTAAGGGAGGCTGGCCTCCCTGCCTTGCACGGCCCGCACTTACACTGTCCCAGGTGGTCTCTGGTACCCCAGTCTGGGGGGCATCACATGGAAAGAACTGCAAGGAGGGGTGGCTGTGTCCTGCTTGCCCATGCTGGCTCCTTCCCATGCACTTTGAAGAAAGATGCCTGTGAAGCAAGCGCAGCTTCTGAGGCCACACGTGTCCTGCAAGCCCACGTGTCCCACAGGCCCACTGAGCTATGTCACCCCACCCCTCCCGTGAAGCATTTAATGGAGCATAACTGCACTGCACAAAAGCCTCTCCATGCCTCGTAATGCAACTGTAGGGCCTTGCAGCAAACATTTTTCTTAATGGAAATGTTGCTTCAAAACCACAAATGTTACTTGTCAGTGCAGTGTTTGAGCGCTGGTTCAAGTGAAGCACTCATAAACTGAACAAGTGTTTTGGGTTTTTTCCATGTGTGCCATCTTCTTTTATGTCTTAAGTACTTGCTAATTGGAAAAATCATTAGTTTGAGTCTCTTTAAATTTACCAACACTTTGGTTGTTATAGCATCAAAATATTAAAAAGGCATTTCATTGTGTTAAAGGAAGCAATATCTGTAACAGAGAACCTTTTTTCCTCCTAATTCAGGAGCTAATTCAGCTTGTCTTTTTATTTGCTTTATATCAGGAAGGATATTTTTACATGACTACCATTATCTCAATGTTTGTTAAAAGGTAATAGAGAAAAGCCCCTTTTTGTATGTGCTTTTCCTTTAACTATGTATTTAATACATCAGAAATACAGACCAAGTTATGAAGTACTTCTCAGATATGTTGGACACGAGCTGTGCTTACTTTTTTCCTGTTACTTTCCTTTCTGCCAAAACCACTATCAGTTTGATTGATTTCAGGAAGGGGAAAGTTTTGATCCTGAAGGGAGATATTTTAAAAGAAAGGTTGAATTGTAAAAAAATCACCAAAGCAAAGCAAAACACTAAAAACGAAAACAAAAAGCTACCCCATCAGCCAGACCAAAGTGACTGTACTGTGCCTGCAAAATGAACTTTCTGTCTGTCAGTATCAGAAGTCAGGGAGTTTGCAAGTGAGCAGCCTGGAGATTTCTAATGCACAAATGATGGGGGCAGGAGGGCTGAGCAATGACCATAAATAACTCCCTTAATGTTGGGTTTTCAAAGGTTTTGTTCTGTGCTGCCTAAACATAATGGTAGTGTTTGCTTTAGCTTTACTGAAATTAATTTGTTTGGCATTAGTGTGGCCTTGTTAAGTGTTTTCCTAACAACATAAATTAAATCTGTATGAACAAAAGTGTTTATCTGTGAACAGAGTTGTTTTATGCTTTTTATGAGACCCGACTGAAAGCAGTCCTCATCTGAGACTCTGACAGAGGTACTTTCTGTGTCCCCACTTGGTTTGCTGTGGCTACGTAATTGGTTGTGGCTACGTAAACAGTTGAGATGTCAGTCTTCTCTCTTGCTTTCTGCAAAGAAAATCCAAACCATCTGTCTTTTTTGGTGCCTTTATTATGCTTGTACTAAAGATAGCAAAACTGCTTTTGTTTTAAGATTAAAGCAGATGTACACAGGCTGCCATATTAATTTCCTTTGTAAGGGAACACAGTTCAGCTGTTCACAAAACATGGGAAGGAATTCAGGCTGCACCGTGCCAAAAAACAACGACAACAATGAATCCGTAGCTTTGTGATGAACAAGCTTGTCACTTCAGTTGTTCCCTTGTTCCTAAATTCCCTTGGATGTGAGGCTGATCTCATTGTTCAGCATTGTTGGTGTTTTTAGGAACATATGGTTTAGGTTAAGCACAATTACGTGCTGGGATATTTTGCTGTGCAGCAAGGCTCTGCTCAGTTTTACTCTGGTGAGCTTTTGTATCTTACGGGACATGGAAATGGTGGATGGACACTGAGATTTTTACTTGGAGAAGACAAGAGTTGAGCAAAACCCAAGTAGTATATGGTGCCATTTTTTTTAAATTATATAGATTTATTTTTTTAAAATATTCATTATTATTTATTTTTGAATTAAAAAGTCAAATGACCGGGTAATTTGGACAGGATTTTACACGATGAGGGCTTCTCAGAAAATGCTAGTGTATGTGCCAGCACCATTTAAAAAAGTATTGATAATGTTGAGCAGAGGCCACCCTCTCTGTTACAGGTAGCCACATCGGAGCCACTGTTCAGCAGAGTCATGTCCCACAATCCCCCTACTTCTCCACTGGAGACCGAGGACTGCACTTGGGGGCAGTGAAAAATCCCTTTTGTCGTTACTATTTGAAGTAATTTGAACAGTTTAAAAAGTGTAGCCACTGGACAGGTGTGTAGGGTACTGCGTTAGGTGTGCTGGTGGTCCAAGCCTACATGCAGCTTAGCAGTTGTGGCGAGGTGTGGTGGTGAATATGTAGGGAAGAAGACTGTGTCCACTGGCAGGTCCTCTGGGGAAGGCTGCAGTGCCTCTGGCTGCATGGTGCTGGTTCTGTCTTTCCCCTGTCCTATGGTCACGTGAGTAGTTCCTGAAGTCTGTGTTATCTCTATGTACACAAGAAACACAGAAGCAAAGAGGAATCTTCTGCAGCTCCAGGTACCCTTCACTGCACAAGTTAACTTTAAATAAACTAAATCTGAGCAATCAGACTAGCATTTTGATGCCAGATCACTTTCAAGGCTTGATATCTGAAATCCTCTCTGTTTGAAAGATGCAGTACTTCTTGCAGAGCTCCAGGTTCTTTTAGCAGGCAACACAGGAGCTTCCCAGTGGGATAAGATGTATCATTGCACTTTTGGGAGTCTCATGACATTTGTATTCTTGAACATTTCAAAGTGACTTGTTTGAAAGCATGAAGCTTTCTCATGAGAACACTATCAGAGCAAGATTTCCCCTAAAGCATTTCTGCAGTTTGATAATAAAGTCTTTCAATGTGAGCTGCAAAAAGAACTTTAAGTGCTCTTTCATAGTGGTGCTTTTATTTATGCTAAACCAGGGGAAGAAAATGTTAGTGTAGGTCATGTGCCTTCTCCTCATCCAGCTCTCTTTATTTTGTAAAACAAGCCAGGTCCTGTTTAGCATACACAGGATGGAGCTGAGAGACGATTTAAGGAGATTTTTCTACCCAAGCTGACTTAACCAAGGACAATCATAAAATGTACAGAGAGAAAACCCCTGTGTGTTGCAAAGTCAAACCCTGAAGAGTTCAGAAATGCTGCAGGGCCTCTTTTTTGCACTGTAGAAAAAGCAGCATGCTACTCCTCTGCAGTTGGATGGTTGTGGTACACATAGGAGAGGAGAGGGCCTGTACCAGGGGAAGCAGCATCAGTCGTCTTTGAGCAGCTTCTGGGATGATGTAGGGTTACAGGGTTGGGTGTACATGAGGGTGGAAGTAGAGGGTACTTCAAACCAACCTTCCTTTTCTGGTTGATTTTTTCTGTTTTCTTTTGTGTTGTTTTTTTTTTTTTTTTTTTCCCCTAATGCCTTCTACTTGCCCTTTACCCTGTCTCCCATGCATAGGCTCCTATGCTTTTGCTTTTTTGGTCTCTCCAAGCTTCTGCTTCAGCTTCAGCTTCACTTCCCATGACATGTCCCTGCTCATTCGTTCTTGAAGCCTGGCTCCCATTTGCATCTGCTTTTCTCTCTGACACGAGTACCTGTGCACAAGCACTGGCATGTCAGGGCACAAGGAGGGCTTGTAGCTCCTGGAGGTTGGGACTGCAGGGGCCCTCTGGGTGGGTGATGGCAGGGCCTGGTAGCCAGGCCCCATTGTACCCCCCAGCCAGGAGCAGGGCAGCCAGGGAACACAGGGCAGCACCAGCCCTGGCATCAAGGACCTCATTGCAAACCCAGCAAACCTCAACAGAGCGCAAAGCCTCATCAAGCCTCCTTCAGCTCACAAGGAGCACAAGAGTCGGATGTTCCTCTTGTCCTGCTTCTGCACGCTGTGGTCAGGGTTAGCATAAATAGCGGCGTGTCGGAGCTGCCAAGGGAAGCGCCAGGAGGTCTTGCTCAGCAGCAGCGAAAGCACAGCCAAGGGTAGGCGGGCTTTCCCAAGGTGTTTGGCTGCTAAATGTCTGAGGCTCTACTGAACACTCAGTGTGGGATTTTTCTCCAGTGATTTGTAACTTTGTGATGATGACTTTTACAGGAAAGATAAAATCTTGCCTCTTGGAAACGGTTATTCCCTTTCTAAATTAAACTTGCCTTCTCCAATGAATGGTCTGATATCATATCAGCAGTTATTGTTAGCCTGAATGAGACGAATACTGTTTTGCCTGTGGTGATTAAATAAGCTCCTTTGAAAATGTATGCATTACTAGCAAGATGTGTACCTGCCACTGAATGCTTCATCCGAAGCTTTCTATGTGTAGCAGAATTGTAAGCTATTGGGAAACAGATTTAAGAAGGGAGCACTTAATAGCTGGAAGTGACACAAGCCTATAATGAAAATAATTATATGTGTTTTACTGGTGATTATTTCTCTTTTGAATGTGCGTTTTTTTCACTTGCATCAGCAAGGAGTTCTAATTAGAAGTAAATAATAAAATCCATTCTATTATTAATGCTGCTTTCAGGCAGACGTTTAATATACATTGAAATCCGATGGCCAGAACTCATTGGCATTATCTGTGCATCATTAATGGCTTAAATGCAATTACACAGGGTTTCTGTCACCACAAGATTTGACCAGGAAATGTAAAGTTCTGACAAGGATACTTCAAGGTCTGGTAGGCTTTTGAAATACGTTAATGTTTTTCACATGTCCTTAGTGGGGCGGAAGAGAGAGAGCAGTATGATCAGGAAAGCAACAGAAGCGTGACGAAGGCTTGGTTAGTCCAGCACATGAGCATGTACTTCTAAGGAGAATGTGACCGCTGCACCAAGTTTGTGCATGAACAAAACCCTTGATGGGGTAGGGGCTGCATCCAGCAAAGTCTGTGTAGAAGATGAAGGAGAGGCCAAGAAGCAGAACGCTCCTAGGGGATCCACATTTTCTTAAGCAGCACCCTTGGTTTTCTTCTGGGTTGTTTCTCTGAGCATTTTTAAAAATGCTTTCCCTATATTGATAGTTAATGATAGTGTTAACAGGTCAGACCAAGCACTGCTATGCATATTAAGTTACTCCAAATTGGTTGCTAATCTCTGTTAATCTCAAGCATTCCCACAGTGTGTGTGTCAAATGCATTTATTGATATGCTTTCAGAAATGAGCAGAGCAGTTGCAGTGCAATGCAGAATTTTAAAATCTCTAAGTAGGTTAATACAGCTCTTCTGGAAATTATTGTAGTGTGTACATATGTTGTGTGTATGATGAGGTAGGGAAATGGGTGTGTTGGTGCTCACACAGATGTATACATGTACTGATTCCTAAAAACACTGGATGTAAAATGTGTTTGCATCACATGCAAATCCAATTCTGTAGAAGAAATGGTGGACAATAGGAGCCTACAGAATTTTTCTGAGTGAAGGCTTGATTTTTTATTTATAGTGTTACTCTGGTGCTAGATTAAAGCAAAGCCCAAGGCCTTGGTTAAAGAAAATACTGTCGAGTAGTATTCACTTTGTGGTATTGATAAGGTCTGCAGTTGCACTTTGAAAAGTCCTTGAACCAATATCACTACTTGAGTCAGTGCTGTTTGAATATGAAATCCTTAAATCTGACTCTCCACAAGCTGAACAAACAGTTTACTGTACCTGATGTCCTTAGTGCAGATTAGGCAGCTTGAAGTAGACAAAGATTCAGACACCACAGAGATTCAGAGTTGCTGAGGCTGCTCTCCAGTCATGCATTTTTTACATAGCTTTTAACCTGTGATGTACTTATCATTTTAGTGTGAACATTATGTAAATACTAAGCACCTTATCAGATGTGGTTCAAGGTTGCAGTTACAAGCAAAGTTTCCTCTATTTATGTATGAAAATGAAAAGAAATGTCTTATTAGAAATGGGCAATTGATTAGAAAACCTAGTTTTCTAATTTGTAGTGGACAAGCGTTACAACTCCGGTGCTTGTAAAACAAACTCATCTTTGAAGTGATGACCTTGGGAAACAGTAGCCAATTCTCTTTTCTCTAGAAATTTCTGAATGGACAGAATAATTTTTATAATGGAAGATGAAAGTAATTTATAAGGAAGCTTTTGGAACCTGGTTCCAGATTTTTTCGACACTATTAAATGGTATTTCAGTTGTTAGGACCCATGAGTTAATAGAGCTAGACTTCACCATGTGAAAGGGAATCCAATCAGCCTCATTCCCTTACATAGCACACATTTTAAATCTGTTTTTAATTTGCATTTGGGATTATGTGTCACTGATCTAAATACTATAGTAGAAGTGTCAACTCTGAATGGAGTATGGAGGTATGTAAAGTAGCAGATCCTGTGTTTGCACCAGAACTCAATGGAAGCAGCTGAGGTGACCCTTCTCCTCCCCATCTTAGCACGAACTTTTCTTCTTGGCAGGCATAAGGGGCAATCGCGCATAAGGAGAAATAGCTACCCTCTGTGCTTCCAGGCTTACTTACCAGTCCAAAATACGCTTGCCTTTTGGAAGAGTTTGTGAGATGATGGAAAAACAGAACAAAAATCTGGATGCTAAGCTAGTAGTTTCATCTGCTCCTGTAATTAAGCTCTGAGCACTTGTAGCTTTGTAGAATCTCTGTTTTGTTTGAAGCTAATTTAGTTTCCAGTCTGGCAGGAGCTGTCCCCTTTATGTCAGTTTTTTTCTTTGCCCTTCTTAGCATAATGCATGCTTTCCGGAGACCAGTGTGTCATTTCTGTCTAGTGAAGCACCCCCACTGTGCTGATGTAGTTCTTGAATTATACAGCTACCAAAATACACATCCCTAGAGTGAGTAACAGCTCTTTGCAGTACATGTGTAAATATTTACATCCATTTCCCGCCCACTTGGTAAAGCACTCCGTTTTTGTACAGTACAAAGTGCTTTGTATACAGAAAAAAACACACTGTTTAGTTCGTAGCGTTTGTTTTGAGGGGGTGTTATGTTTATTTAACAGAAGGCCAAACTAGTCGCAGCATGTATGTTGTAGGGTAGTCCTGCTTTCATCCAGTTTCACAGCTGGGCCGGCAGATTTATGATGAGGTGATGGACTTCTTCAAGGTCAGGTGGTGAATCAGTGGTTGGGTAGAACCTCAGGTCCTGCTGACTCCAGTGCTTTGTTTAAAAGTTCCAGCACACAGCTCTGGCTTTGCAAATTACTGCAGAAAATAAACCAAACTTACCTCCAGCCCTGCAGTTAATTTCAGTAAACAAATTTTGTGGGAGCTGTTATGTTTATTTAAAATGAGCTTGATGGATACTGATAGGCTCAGACTTGTTCTTGTAAAGGGGATTTCTGGAAATGATTGTGATGATTCCTTTTCACTCTTTGAAGAGATTTGAGTGTTTAAAACCATGTATTTAATACAAGTAAATGTGTGCAACAGCTACTGCTGCTTTATGTTTACTGCAGAGCAGTAACGCGTGCAGATCCTCATCGATTTGTTACAACATTGTACCAAATAGTGCATAAAAGCAAAAGTGACAAACTCGGTGTCAGAACAATCGGAAAACTCACTGCAGGTTTGGGGTGGCATCTCCCTGAGTTGCAGACAGGTAGGGTGAGCTGCAGCAGTGAGGATGCCTGGGACTCCTGCAGCCAGCCCTGACAGCAGCTGTGCTTGTAAGGAGCAAGTGCCTTGCTGGCATTTTCTTTTACATGAACATGCAAGATGCTGTATGGTCATGCATGTTGTCAGAGGGGCTGGCTCTTGTTTCAGTGTGCTTGTAGGAGAGGGTTTCCTTAGGTTTAGAGAGATAATACCAGGTTCCTTGTGTTGGTGATTTTAACTTTTTCCAGCATTTATGTAGATGGCAGGTTCTGACTGTTGCTTTGAGCCAAGGGCACCACAGGATGCTTGATGACCGAGGCAGAAATGAGTTTGGGAATGCTATTTGCTAATTTCCAATTATGAAACTTAAGAAGTGTTTTCTATTTTTGTTAGACAAAGAGTATTTCTGCTAAACGAAAAAAAAATGCAGTTCTACTAATGGAAAAGCACTCAGTGTCTGTCTTAGCACAGGTTTGCCAACAGCAAAGCATCTTGCAACATTGTCCCTTGACCTCTGCTGAGTTCAAAGTCACCCAGAGTAGTGAGACTTCCATGAACTGTCAGCAGCCATTCCAACTTCCTTCCTTTATGCTGCTTCATCTGAATCCATGCCTGACTATTCGGATCTGAATGTGCAAGGCCTCATAAGTCTGGAAGATGGAGCAATTAAATTATTTTTTAACTGTTTTGGTTTGAATTTTTTTTGTTTACTTTCTCAGGCTGTATTTTGAACAGGCATGTGGTTTAATTCAATTTTCTCATCAAAATGTGCTATTGCTAACTTGAGATTTTAAAACTTACTTTTCTAATGCAACAAATGCAGTATTACTGAGGGGCGCTTCTCTGTGATTTTTTTTTCTTCTACATATAGATGCAAATGGATATATTAAACTCAGTTCTTTTATGATAACTGAGTTTTTGCCTTGATTTGAATTCCTCTTATCAGTTGTGTCTACACGCAAAAGTTGTAGCATGTCAGGAAAGTAAGGTATGCTCTCACTACCTGTCATATGCAAGGCAAAAATAAAATCTCTGGCTTTATGCATTTAATAGTAAACTAGCAGAGATCTTATCAGTTGTTAGAGATGTATATTACTAGCCTCAGTTGAAAACTTGATGTGTGGTAGGAAATCAAGCTAATACTTGCTCCATCCGTTAAAAGGAGCAAGCACAGCAAGAGGCCAGGATAATGAGTATAAAGGGATCAGTGAATTTTACTACAGTTTTGAAAGCTCATTATTGAATAACAGGTTTGCAAAGAGACTTGAAAAAAAAGCTAGCTCTTGCTTTGCAGTAGAAGTGGAATTTGAACTTTCTTTTAAGGGATCTTGAATCCGTTACAAGTGCATTGAAATACATGGTAGTGTAAGTGTTTGTGATTTGGTCTCTGAGCTCGTGGAAAAGTTAGTATCTGGGAGTATGACTTTAGTATTAAAAGGCCTGTTATTAATTTCTTGTTTTGTGTTTTAAAATAGGTCTGTGCGTCAAAAAGAAAAATAAACCCAAACCACCCCCAAACTGCGCTCTTTGCTTTTGTATTTTGTTTGGGAAGTATTGCAGCTTTTTTTATTGTAAGTAGTCTGAAACAGGTCTATAGTCCTGGGAAACGTAAGCATTTTTCTTAATAGAAAATGCTAATGACTAAACCCCATTACAAATTGAGAGGAACTTTTGAGCTCCCAGTAAGTTTAGCAGCCATATGTGCAGCAGTTCTTTGAGCAGTACTTGTGCTGTGTTTTCACCTGTGTGTCTTGGGTTTATCCAGAGACTCCTATTGCCATCCCCGCAGGCTGGATCTAGCCGAAGATTGGTGAGGTTGAGCATCCAGCGGGGTAAAAGTTGTATATCTGATGTGAGCACAGCGTGTTGAGTGTGGTCACTGGAGTAACCAGAATCTCCACTCCTGACAGCCTCTTCCCATTGGAAATAAACATTTACTGTTTGCTGATCTGAATGCACTTCTTTTCCCTGCGATCTAGCAGTGGTTGTTGGTACTGTTTACTTGAGCTTGCCTCAGTGGTGGTATCTTCTGAGATCTTTAGACAACATGGTAGTGTCTTACTAACATTTAAAATTCCCTTGTGTTTTGGGAGTGGGTCCTGTGCCCTTCCTAAGTGGCAGATTGCTGCATGTGCCTCAATAGCTTGAATTGTGAAATTGCTGTTCCCTGTGGTCAGTATCCTGTTTGAAGCATCTGCCTGTAGTGTTGTGCTCCAAGGTGATGTCTCTCCACTGGTTAAAAACACCTTTCAGAGATCACTGAGTTGACAAAGCCGTGCATGCTAACTCACATTTTGCACCATTATTTGGAAATGAGATTGGCTTTCTCACCCCTCCTTTTCTTCATAGCACTTTCATCTTTCACTTTCTGAGAAGTGGTTTGTGCAAAGTCAAAATAAAAATCTCTGTATGGGCACTGCTACCACTGTAACCTCAGCTGATGTAGCTGAGTGGTTTCACTGCAGTGGTGCATTTGTATCAGGAGAAGGACACGCTTGCAGTTAAATGCTGATTTTTTGGGAGGGTAAAACTTTTCTCAGTTTCTTCACAACTGGGCAAAAAAGTCTTGTTTACATCCAAGGACCCCGGGCCAGTCAATGCGGTTTGTATCTCAAATGTACATGAAAAAGGGTCACAAAAGTTTGGAAATAGCTGAAACAACTCTGTTGGAAAGGGTTTGACTTCAAGTTGCCGGCACTATAGTAGACTGAAAGACCTTTGGACTGCTGGAGCCCACATCACCAAGGGAGTAATTTTTGAGTTTTATTACTTTTGTGCATGTTATAATTGGATTGAACTGTGCCCTAAGAGGCCTGGAAAACCATTTTGGCAGATGTGCTAGCACTTCCCTGGCTGCATGGACAGTACTAACCTTGGAACAAGTAAACCCAGTAGCCTCGTGAGCAAAAGAAAATTCATTGAAAAAGCACCATCAGTGTAATCATGGGGAGGTCAAGGGCCTCTGCTGGGAAAACCACTCATATCTGTGATTCACAGGATGCATCATCAGGATCTAGTATAGACCTGTCTTAATGGGAGAAGCCTCTGGTGATGAGAAGGAAATTTGAGTGCAGACCAGTGCTTGCTTACTTTGTCAGCAGCCCTGTATATCTGGGTGCTTGAGTTACCTTGCTCTGAGCAGAGCAAGGGGATCGAAATGAGTGCTGTTTCAGCTTTGTTATCTGAATTAATCCCACTGATGAGTCATGTGCTTTCTTTGACTTATCCTCTCCAGAAGTCCATCTTGGTAGTCTAGGTTAGACCTTCCCCTCACCAACAGGCTTCCTCTGCTAGCACCTGGCCTGCATGTACTGTGTTTCCCTTCCTGGGAACATGAAGCAGTGTCTGATGGACATAGTCTCGTGGTGGGGTGGGGATTCTCTCTTTTTGTGCAACATCTGATAAAGGGACCTATTTTGGTCTTGGTCAGATCAGTTAAATCAAACCCTATAAATAATGATAATTAAATCAGGTGCTCTAATTTACATGGTGATGGAAACCTGCATAACTTGTTTTTAGGGATGCTGAGTTTCTTCCCAGCAGCTTACAGTTGTTGAATATTTGATATTAAGATTTTGTGCTTGACTTCCAGCACCCGAGTTTGACTCTCCCTTTCCTATTTCCTTCTCTGAAAATTTCAGCTACAAAGGAATCTACCTAATGGAAAATCATGGGGACTGTCTTTTAGTTAGGTGCTTTGGAAACCCGCATTTATGCCTGTGCAGTTGTTGCAAGTGGTATGCTCCTGGGGGGTGGGGGTTTTTTTTCCCCATAGTACAGTAGCATTTTTACGGAGAAGCACAAGATAATGTATCTTCCCTTGAATCTGCTAGGCATGCAAGGCCTTGGGATGGTAGTGTCAGCAAATTTGTTGGGTTGACTGAGCTTTTTCAGGTGAGTGAAGCCCAGAAATGAGAACTTTCAGTATAGTGGTAGTTTTGCATTCTCTACAACACAGAGATTTCGTGAGAATAACTTAGTATAAATTATTTTTAAACTATACTAAAAACAAGCATGATTTTCCTGTACCTACCTGTCTTGAAGTAAATGAGGCATTGGGTGATTCCTCACTGGTGCCTCAATGGATGTAACTCACTGTTGAAGGTCTTTGCATGCTTTTCCTAGTCACCTGTGTGTTGTTTGTCAGTGTGTATGTTAACCGAAAAATGTATGAAGATACTAGTATAAAGATTAGTCGGCAGATGCACTTTGCTCATTTACCGCTTCGTGAAACACCTTTCTTTATTGCTGAGGATGTGTTTTCATGATTGCCTTGGCATTGAGCAGAACTACGGTCCTACGACCACACTTGAATTTGGGTATAAGGTGGTACCTCTGTCCCACCTCTACGTAACTGTCCAAATACGTCTGTTCTGTGGTCTTTCCACACCACTGAGAGTGGATTTCACTGCATGATATATAATGTGATGGTACATGATTGGTGCCATGGGCTTAATGGCTCTTGGATGAGGACAACTTAAGTTGTGTATCACATAGAACATCACTAAATTCAGGTTTTAAAAATGAAATCAACAAGAGTTGGGAGCCATAAATCTTGCACAAGAAATGCCTGTGTCTGCAGGGAAGTTTCTGCTACTAATTTAAGTTACTGTTGTGCATATCGAAAGGCAGTGTTCAAACAGATGGTAGTAAATGCAAGACACTTTAGGGCGAAGGAAAGAGATTTGCAATATTTGAGGGCTGAGACTTTGATAAATAACTGAATTTGGGTATGTCTGTTTTCTATGTTACACAGCTGCTCAGATTGAAAGATCGTAATAGTCTCTCTAGCTTCATCATCTTTGGCTGTAGAATTGAAACATGCCCTTGGTCCTAAGAAATTCTGATTTAATATACCAGGCTGAAACTATACAACAAAAACCACGAATTGTTAGAGCAGGAGAGAGCTTATATGTGGAACTAAGTAATTGAACTTTGCCAGTGAGTGTAAGCCTTGGACTCAGTTCTGAAGAATACACAGGTGAGATGGAAAAGGGGAGAAAAATAATAGAATCATAGAATCATTTCATTTGGAAAAGACCACTAAGATCATTGAGCCCATCTGTAAATCCAGCACTGTCATTGCTTGAATCATGTTAGGTAAATACTGTCAGGGTGAGGTGACATAGCTCAGGCCAAATGAAATAGTTGTTTAATGCATCCTTTGTCTTCTAATCTGGTGCTGTTTGTTCTGTAGAAGAATTTTTCATTGTTATAGCTTGTATGCTGTACTGCAGTAGATTCAGGCAAATACACCCATCAGCTTGTAAGTTACATGGATAAAACCACTCAGACTGACTCTGCATTTTTTTTCTTCTACATTCCTTGCAGCAGAACTTAGTTTCTTTCCAAGGAGAGGTAGAAAAAACTGACAAAATGAGAACAGTTAGAGTCCTCGCTCACCTTGCATTCCACCAGAACCATAACGAACAATACAATGAACTTTGCAGACTATTGGAAATTTATGGTGAATAATTCCAGCATTTAAAGGGATAGGGACTGGGATGTAAAAAGCTGGGCACTCCCTGGTGCCCTGCAGTTTCCCCCGTTGATCTCTAAAGCTGAATTCTAATACGTGTGTTTATCAACAAACACAGTAAAATAAACTTCTTTGAATATTTGGGAGCAGACTGGAAAGGTAAGTGGAGGGCAACATTATTCACTAGTAGACAAGATTGCCATGTCCATGTATCTGTCTTGCAAATTTTTCTCCAATTCAAGGAATCTGAAAAGGTGGTCCAGTTTTAATCTGTTTGTTCTAATTGGTTTTTAGTAACATGTCAGAATAGTCTCACCATATTTCATGTTGAACTTCTAGCTAACCCTCATTTTCAAGAATATAGACTGGAGCTTTTATAGCTTCATGTACTTGAGGTTTATCAAAGTAAATTAAAAAATAAACAACAGTATCCTTAGAAAGATAGAAAAATACTGGTGTATTTTTCTTTGCAGCAGAAGGTTGGGTTTTTCATTCCAGGACTATAAACATTACAGTTATGTGTAATGCTACCAAGTAATTATCTGAATATAAGACATCTTTGTTGTCTGTCTCCATAATTCTGACACAACTACTGAAGTAGTACTGTCCTTATTTGGGGCAGGAAAAAATGCTGTGAATTGCTCTTTGGTGGTATCATGGGAACTAGTTATAATTGGGCTTCTCCACATGCTATCTGGTATGTTATACATACATGTTATACAAAGTGATTTTCTAATGTAAGCACAGGTAAGCTGTGGAAAATTAAATTGCACACATACATTTTAATAAGCGGAGCCACCTTCATATGTGTTCAATTTGCCCTTTTGCTTCTTGAGTTTTATAGTTCAAATGCAAACCAGCCACTTTATATGCTGATTTTATGGGAGTAACACACAGAACAGTCTGTCAAACCTTTGCGGCCAGGAGCAACTCCTTTTGCTTATCAGTATATAATGCACGTTCTCACAGATAAAGCAATATCCATGCCATGCAGTAAGACATGGCTTTGAAACCATTAACCACGCCATCTGCCCATATTTATGGGTTCATGCCCTGCAATGACCAGTGAGGGCTCCTGTCTCCTCAGCAAGTTCTAGCAGTGCTCCTTGCCTTTTTCTTCAAAGAAACCTACCACAGGAGCATGGCTCACACAGGCTGTAGTCAAACCTTCTATGGTTCCTTTTATTTAAAGCTTGAAGATTTTATATTTAACATCCACGGGCTTTTCATAAGTATAATGAAAAGAGATTCTTACCTGCACATTAACAGAAAATGAACAGTAATACATGCAGTATTATCTCTAGGGCCGTGAGAAAGGGGAAATTACAGTGAATCTAAGACAGACAGAAGAAAAGTTTTTTTAAGCTGTTCTGTGAATTCTTAGACTCTTGGGCCTGATATATTTGTTCATGCTTCTTCTAATAGTACTAAGCAAAAGAATATAATACTGTTTTTCCCCAAACTGGACATATTAAAATTTAGTAGTGTTTTCATATTTGTACCTAGGACTCTCCAAGAGGTCTTTGTGCCAGACACTGTAAAACTTTATAGCAGAGAGGTAGCTTTTCTTCCAAAAAAATCGTTCAGTCAAAGAAAGAGCTCACTCTGGCATTCCTAACAATGTATACTTTATTTGAATAATAATCAAATTTACTAGTATGCATTTGAGAGAGCCTAAGTAATTAGTACCTCATTATGTAATCAGTCTGAGTAATGCTGCTGTTCAGGGCAAGTTAAAAGGTAACTGTGGGGTGCCACTTGTAAATAAGAAATTTCTCTTTTTCCCAGTCTAAACTTAAAGATTTTGAACTTGTGGATAAGTATGCATTCATTCCCTTTTCCTTATTTCTGCACCTTTTCCAAACAAGATACAGTAGGGTTTGTTTGTTTGTTTGTTTGACGAATTTAATGAAAAAAAGTCTGTCACTTTTATTTTTCTTTTCTGTTTACTCCACTTCTTCCCTTTCTCTTCACCATGGTTTCATGATGATTGAGCCATTGTGGAATATTCAGCTGGTTTTGTTGATCTTAATCTAGAGCAGTCCTTGGGCAGAGTAGCTCTGGAAAACTTCAGCTGGGTGGTGTTCCCTCCTAAAAACTAAACGAAGATATCATAAATGACCTGTCAGGGGCACTCCGGCTCCTCCAACTCAGGGGAGGATGGCATGTGGCTGCCGGAACCCTATGACTTCAGCTGCATGTGGGTCCAAGGGATCCCAGTTAAGCTCTCAGGGAGTGGATCTGGGTTTCACATTTGTAATGAAAAATGTTTAACCGCCTTGGCTGCTATCTTAAGATACGTGCAGCTTTGTTTCATGCTTGTCCAAACCTGTTTTGTTCTTTATTGCAGCAGACTCTCTTCTTGCTGCAGCTAACAGTGCTGGGAAAGTAGGAGGGTGGAAAGCCAGTCCCAATTACGCCAGTTTAAGATTTCCTTGCTGACAAGTGTTGTGGCTTTCCAGAGCAGTTCAACCTAACAAGGCGTGTTGGTGGGCACCTCGGTGAGAGAGTATCATGCAAACATGAGAGCCCTGAGTGTCTTGAAGCTTTAACCTTTGTGCCACGGCTAGCAAAGGGCCTCCATAACTTTTTAGGAGGAATTCATGGTTGAAGAGACTGAAACAAAGCCCTGCTGCAGCAGGCTGATGTGTGTAGTGATACTGGCCCACAGTTTCTCCAGCAGCTGCTGGTCGTCTGCTGGAGACTGCTGATGCTGTCTAACCACACTGGTCCTGGAGAAAAGACTCCAAGGGCAGAATATACTCTGTAAAACTAAAATAAGATGGCTTTGCGCTTTTTGAGGATAATAACATTTATGATGATTTTTGGTGCTAAAACATCCTTGAATAGTTAACCTATCAGAATATATTATTAAAAAACATAACTTTTTGCTTACTGTACAGAAATTCAGAATTATTCCAGCTTCTTCTTCCTTTTTTCCTATCTTTCCCCTGTCAGTTACTAGTTTTGCCAAGTTGCCTGAGCAGCAGTAAAAGCAGGGGGACCCCCCCGCCCTCTACAGTGACCCGTGGTTGTCGGCTGGTAGAGAGGCAAGGTCCCTTTTTCTTTCCCTCTGCAGACACAGAGTCCTTTTTCATGGTCCTGCTAGCAGGGCATGTGAGAGCAGTGCCTCTCAGGAGGGATTATTGCAGAATTATTATTTCAGAGGATTTGCAGACTTGGGCAGCCATCCCTTCAGTAATCTTACACTGGCTGGTTCCTCTCCCGCATATGGAAGCTGGTATGTCTGGGATTTTTATTTCTAGAGTGAAGCTGACAATCTCCCCGTACAGTTATCTCCCCATCTTCTGGGAGAAATAGGAGTGTGAGGTACCCCTAGTTCATGTAGGATGTGCTGGGAAGAGCAACATAGCCCTACTTAGCCACAGAAACAGCACTGTGGACGAGGGTGTTGAGGTTCAGTGTCTAAGTCTCTGGGAAGAGTGGTTCGCTGGGGTGCAGAGATGAAGCTGAATTTCTTCTCTTTATCAATAGCATAGACAGTAAATCCTTCCAGCATGGTGCCTGAAGCTTTCTGTTGTGGCCTCTTTTAGCGCTGACAGGGGCTGTGGTGTGCTTTACTACAGCACCCAGGGAGATCAGCAGGAAAGCTCAGTGAATGATCCTTCCTAGATCCAGGTTAATTCTACACATGGACTATCCCAGGTCTCTGAGCTGCAAGTACTGGGATCCTGGTAAAAACGTATTGGTGGGAGGAAACCGTACTCATGCTGTATGGAGCCAGTTGAGCTTTAGCTCCAACCTGGACTAAGAAATACGGCTAAAGCCTCTTCTGTCCCAAGATTTTGCTGCTCCTACCAATCGTTGTAAGTGGCGCTGGGTAATTCTGTGTGGATAAACCACCTGCACTTGTTTTTGTTTTTGTTTTTTTTTGAGTTGTCAGTGCTTCCATACTTGCAAAAAAAAATTCGTTGATATTTAGGGTGCAGCCTTTGGCAGGGGAAACTGTGCTGTTGTGGGACTTGGACTAATTTGGCAGGTTAAAAGGCAGCTTTGGACACCTGCTGGTATGTCTCTGCCTACAGTATAATTACCTCTGCATGTCAGAACCAGGCACGTAGGAGTGGTCACCTCTTCCCACTGTTGTCTGAGGGCAACTTCCAGTTATCTTCAGTCAGAGCTGGAAAAACTCCCAGTTGCTGTTTAACTGAATTAATGGCTCTAGTGACAGAGGGAGTGGCCATACTGTTTCTCCTCAGATAGCCCTTTCCTGAAAGGCTGATGAATTGTTTTGAGATCAGTACACGATAAAAATTAACTTTGAAATGGCATAGCCTTGTTAACAAGGCTTTCTAGAAACTGTACTGTGTGCTTAGGTTTGGGGAAAATGCCCAATGTTTCATGTTCACCTGCCCATAATTCTGCTTTGAGTATTCTCCATTGTGTGTCATGTGTCATATTTGTTTTCATGGATGGATGTCCTTAGGAGCTTACTGTATTCAGTTCCTCCCTTATCTACATAAGTTTTGTGGAAGGGAAGTTGAATAGACAGCTACCTCATTAAAGGACTGCTTTGAGCTGTAGATAAAATATACCCTTGGCTCTCTTCCTAGCAGTATAGCTGTGTCAAAACCTCACACCACAGGCCACCTGCAGGAACAGCAGGTAGTAAACACTGGCTTGATGAAAAGCCCCTCTTATCCTTTAAAGACAAGAAAAGAGTGAGGGTTGATGTTCAAGCTGGGGTTGTATCCAGATCCTATTTTCTGGGCTTGAGCAACAGTAAGTAGTGCCAGGGGTGTGGGTAAGAAGCATGACATGCAGATTGCCAGTAAAGGAGAGGAGTTGGTTTGTCTTTACAAGGCAATTAGTGATACTGTAGAAATACCATTTTGTGATATTGTAGGGAAAAAAATTAAAAATGAGCCTTAAAAGAACTGTAAAGGGACTCTGGTTTTCGCAGGTTTTTAAAACAAGGAACTTATGCTTCAATTTGAATTTAAGCTTTCACAATTGGAAATTACATGAAGCTGTGTCAGGGGATTTTAGATGAGGTTCTTCACCCAGAGCGTGGTTGAGCACTTGAACAGACTTCCTAGGGAAACGGTCATGGCACCAAGCCTGCCAGAGTTCAAGGAGTGTCTGGACAATGTTGTTAGTCACATGGTTTAGTTTCGGGTAGTTCTGCAGGGAACAGGGAGCTGGACTCCATGATCCTTAAGGGTCTCTCTCAACTTGAGATATCCTATGATTTTGCGATCTCTGCAAACTCAAAGAGCTTTGTACCATATCTCATATTCAGATTTTTCTTATTCTTGTAACATAAAGGCAAAAAACTCACTAAAACTAATTGTTTTTTTTTTAAATAAGCAATGATGAGAGGAGACCCTTATCTAAATGTCAGCAGAGTGACTTCAAAAGGTCTTGAAAATTATCCCCTCAAAGACAACTTCAAGCTCCACAAGTTTACTCTCATGTTAATCTCTTGCCTATTCTGCTTCTCTGGAAAAATGTCGATATGGAAAGATTTAAAAGGTGGTTTTTAAATTAAGGCAGGAAGGTTCTACTGAAGCAGACACATTGCTGTTGTGAACAAAAACTTGTTTGATTAAAAAGTTGAGTACAATCGAATATTGTTGCTGTGAGGCTTACAGCATTTACACTAGCAGAAACCAAGCCAAGACTTGGAGAAATTAAAAAAAAGGGGAGGGAGGGGAGAACATAAATCGAGAGTTTTATAGTTAAATGTTGTTAGGAGATCTGAAAGCTGAGATTGCATATTTATGAACTTCCTCTATGCATATGCAAGTTGTCACGTCTTTAATTCACAAACAGCTTTAAAAACAGTCAATGCACAGGGTGTTCTTTGCCCTTAGCACTGGCTTCATGACTAGTGCCTGCCAGTATCCTTTTCTTACTCTATATTATTTTATTGCCCTGATGTGTTTAGGGCATCTTTCGTAACAAGTACACTCCTATTTCAAATAAGAGCTCCCATTTCTTGTCTGACAGCCCTTGTGTGTTACCTGTGGCATTAGGTCCTCCCTTGAGTGTGGGCAGAACAGACAGGGAACCAGCTAACTGACAGCTGGTCTGAGGTGCACCTCTGCCAGCGTTTCAGGGACTGGACACTTTAAATTCAAAATTAAATGCATGTGTGGGGTGAAAAGCAAGTTCTTGCCTTGCCAAAGGGGAGGTGGCGGGCAGGAGAGGACACCAGGTGGTGAAGGAGGGAAACTGGGAGCATAATGGCAGGGTGAGGAGTAGGGAGGAGAAATGAGTGCAGATAGGGAGGTTCTGCAAGAGGAACACAGAGATGGACTTGGTGGAAAGCCCTGGAAGAGAAGCATGCTTTGCTCTGTTGCCAGTGGTGTAAGACCCGCAGGAGGAGAAGGTGTGAGGGAACTGGGTCTGTGGAGGTTACTGCTTGAGCCTCTGTGGGTGATGTCTTTCAGAACAGAGATAGCTGTGGGTTGCAAAACTGTGCAGATGTCCCTGACTGGTGTATTGCTCTAGGAGCGTGCTGGATCATACC
>NW_020955583.1:797625-799922 GCF_003031625.1 Empidonax traillii
CTCTGTTGCCAGTGGTGTAAGACCCGCAGGAGGAGAAGGTGTGAGGGAACTGGGTCTGTGGAGGTTACTGCTTGAGCCTCTGTGGGTGATGTCTTTCAGAACAGAGATAGCTGTGGGTTGCAAAACTGTGCAGATGTCCCTGACTGGTGTATTGCTCTAGGAGCGTGCTGGATCATACCGCCAGTAGCCGTGTGCTGTCTGTGCTGTGCTCCTCTCCAGCCTGGCTCCCGGTCGTGTCAGCTACCTCACGGCTGGCGTGAGGATGGCCCTGGCACTGGAGCCTGCTGGAGTGCTCCTGCAGGTCTGTCAGCTGGTGATACTCAGCCAGCACCAGGCAAGCAACACATGAAGCTGTGATGTCCGGCTGCGTCTGACTGGAGCTGAAGGGTTGGACCAGGCCTGGCAGAAGGAGTAAGGGAAACCGAAGCCCTGTATTGTCTCAGTGCACTGAAATTTGCCATCAAGGCCATCAATTTCCTTGTAAAAGCCTTTCTTCTGAGTCTGTTTTCTTTTTACTCCCTTGCTGCCCTCTGGAACTGCGGCTTTGCAGAGGGAGTGCCCCCCTGTGCAGCGGGACCAGCTCTCTCCAGGGTGATGCAAGGACCTTTCAGCCCTTACAGCTCGTGTTGTGGCAGAGCCTCCTTGGTTTTGGAAATAATGCAGTGCTGATAAGCACCACAGACTTTCCTGACAGGAGCTTCCTGCCAAGCAGCTGTACCTTCAGCAGCTGCCAGGTAGCTCCTGGTCCCCCCTGTGCATGGCTTCCTGCAGGTGGGACAATCCCTACAGGGTTTGGGCACCGTTGGTACCCATGGACTATAGGGGCTGTGCCAACAGCCCAGACAGGGGCAGTTCATAGCGAGGTCAGAAGAAGGTAGAGGGATGAGGCCCAAAGGTTCATGATGGCATTGCTCAGGTTTTATTTGGCATCCTAGAGAGCATCACTGGTGTGTCCCCTTCTCTGGCAAGCCTTCATTTGCAACAAGGTTTGCTCTGCAGGGATGGCCGCTCAGAGTTCTGGCTTGCATGGAAGCATTGCTGTGAAGTTGCACACAAGCTGCTCCTACTCTTATCTCAGATACAGCCCAGTCAGCTACCTGCCAGGGTTTTTTCTTCCTTTTTTGTCTTCTTTTTTCGAAAAAAAACCCTATTGAGATGAATTACTTTGTGTCTCAAGAAAGCTGATATAATTTGTAGGCTGCTTATTGAAAGTAGTTGTTCTACTTCTTGGAAGCAGGGCATTTTTTTCAAATTCAGTCTTGTCCGTTCAGTTGCAAGTAGACATTGTTTATCTTATATGAATCACTGAATAAATATGACTTTGAAACTTAAAGTTTCACTTGTTACTTGCCCTGTAAACGATGTTGACAGGAAAGCTAATGCTTTCAGTGCCTGCCATCATCCATCCACTTTTCCATTGTGTGGAAAACAGTGAATAAAGGGTGAGGCTTTTTTAGTGTTTTGTTCTTCCTCCTGAGAAGAGGAAACCATCAGTTTTTGCTCCCTTGTCCTTTGAGGTAGTTAAGGTGATACATATTGAAAGCAAAAGTAATACTGCCATTTCATCTGTTTGCTGGGTGCTGCTTAGAGTAGCACTGACTTGGAAGTGCCTTTGGTGGGGTGTCCCAAGATAGATGGAGGATTGAACCCGTGGGGAACATGGGCCCAGACCTTCTGTTTCTCTGCTACATGATGGAGTTTGCTCTGGGATCAGAAGCCTCTTCCCTGACTTCCTGTGCAGCCAAAGCTCACTTCTAGTTGAGACCCTGCTGCTGCTGAGCTGCCTGGCAGGGAGCTGAGGGCCCATCCTGTGGTACGTCTCCTGTGTGCTGCCCTTGGACTGCTTCGCTTTGTCCAGCATTGTAGGAAAGCTTTGGCAGATGCAGTCCTTCTTTAATCACAAGGAGAAATGCGCACTTTTCCATGGTCAGGAAGGTGCTGGTGACATGCCAGGAATGTTGCACATTTTCTGGAGAGCTACAGTCACAGTATTTATAGGTGGACCTCTTAAACATTGAGCTTTGTGGTGCCTACAGGTACTGTAAATTATACGAGGTCCCTTGGAAACAAAGTAAAGATGCACTTTTTTTTCCTTGTTAGAATTAGTATGGACTGCCTAGAGGCTTAGCTTACAGTAGTATAATCTAGGTAAAATGCGTGTGTTTAATTTGAATTAAATTTCTTACTTGTCTTTGTAGGCAAGCCCAACTGAAAGGTCGTAAGTGCTGAACCTCTAATTTGAAGCTTGTTCATACCTGACGATAGAGCATGTCTATGAACAGAAGCGGTTCAGTGTA